>NW_026933334.1:0-56106 GCF_032062105.1 Saccostrea cuccullata | reverse complement strand
TTTGGTATTTTTAAAAACTATAAAGGGCCATTTTCTTAAAGAAAAGCAGAAATGATATCAGATATTGACATATAGGGGTGATAGACTAGGAATTCATGTTTTAGTGTCAAATAAAAATTCTAAGAAGCTTGGGGTGAGGGGTACACCATCCACTCGTCAGGTGCCTGTGCTGTATTCTAGTCCTAAAAGAGCATCCCCTTGCAGGAATTTCACATGGTACAATGCAACCCAAGGGGTAGTCAATGCAACAAGTGTAGTAGAAAGAGAGAAAATGTGATAGACGAGGTTATTATTTACACTAGGCCCCCCTTTACTCTAGAGAAGTGTTCTACAAACAAGGCTTGCCAAATCTGCACGTCCACAACACCAGAAATATATTTTATGTCGACACTCTTCGGTAAAAATGTTGCAAGTTGGGTACATTCTTGCGATTTAGCAATATTACACGATATAGCTTAAATAAGCTATACTGTCCAAGCGTCTACTTAAGCCAAAGTCAGATATTATAAACTTGATCGACGCTTTGTTTAGCATTCTGTTGGTTAACATATGCAAGATGGGGTACAATTGTGCAAAATTAGTTAAGCTGTCCAATGAAAGCCTCCATATATACAATGAAAAATCTTTCAATACAGCATAACCTTTTAAATACCTCATTATAGGTTCATACCACTGATATCTTTTCATTTCAACATTTGACCTCCGATGTATTCAGAATTTTAAAGAAACTTCCGGTTATTCCGGAATTACGAACCCGACGATACATGCACGCGTTTTAAAGCGAATGATAAATAAATAAATAAAACGAGTAAGTATATGATATCGTTAAAATAAGTTAGATTCTTGTCTTAAATGAGTTATCTCCTTATACATATTTTAATAACTATGATAACGAGATAATATTATTTCGCTAAAACTCTAAATCATTTTAGAAATTTGAATTGTTAAGCGGTTAAATGGACCACTGTATGATCAATCTGAAAGTCGCCTCTATATCTGAGTCATGTAAATGAAAAAATTGAATGTCAATCACAAATCCAATCAGACCGTCACCTTCAAACAATCTGTGATCCCAAATTATGCTGATAGAATGTTTGATTGACTGCTGTCAATATTAGTTCAGCAAAATGTAATTCTTATTATTTGCAGCGGGAGAGAAAGTATATATATATAATTATACCAAAAATGCTTATTTTCTTTTGGTTAGAATTTTTGGTCAAATCGGTAAGATGATAGCACTAAACAACACATGGTAAAAATATCTCTGAAGTTTCACTATGCTCCGGTGTGCAGAAGCTACACGTAGAGATGTGTCTAAATAATATGAGGAACTATGTAAATAAAATAATAATTTAATAATTAAAAAACGTTGAAGAATATAGATACTTTAAACTAATTATGAAATTCCATTATGCATGTTTACGACAGCCTTGCTAACTACAAACTATACTCAGTGCTTACTGCCAACTGCTATTGCTTATAGATGATATTGGCAGTTCTCAATTAAATATAATTTTAAAAAAAAACAGTCGGACGGACAGGACTAAAAATATAAACCCTCAATCTTCAATCGCAGGGGCACAAAAATTCAGTCTGTAAAAAAATTAGTTCCAAACATGCCTTCTATTAAGTTAATGCAATTAGCTAGTCTATATTTCTGCATGGTACTCTGCAAAAGGAGCGCCTAAGTACTACATGTACAAGGTTAATTGTCAATCATGAATATCAGAACCAGTCAAAATGCAAAATTCATTTTTTGATACCCTTTACATATTTTTTCAACCATTTGTGGATAAAAAACAAGATGTGTTTGTGAAACACTATGCGCCCGGCGGCAACAAAGATCGGAAAAAGCTATTTTTAGCATTAAGGTCACAGTCAAAGGTCACAAGGTCATTGACCTTGGTGTCATTTGGAAGAACCTGATTAGTGGAGTTTGCATACCAAATATGAAGTCTCTATCTTTCATGGTTCAAAAGTTATGGCGAAGGTTAAAGTTTGCAGAAAAAAAAAATTTTTAGCATATAGGCCACAGTCAAGGTCACAAGGTCATTGACCTTGGTGTCATTTGAAAGAGCTTAATTAGTGGAGTATGCATACCAAATATTAAGTCTCTATCTTTCATGGTTCAAACGTTATGGTGAAGGTTAAAGCTCGGGACAAACAAACAAACAAACAAACAGACAGACAGGACAAAAACAATATACGCCGCGGATATATCGATCCGGGAGCATAAAAATAATTCGGGGATTCACATTTTATGTACCAAGTGTTCGAAGATTCGCTTTGGCTGAGACAATTTATCTGCATTGTTTACAGATCGTTAAACTTGTTTTTATGCGCCCGAATTTATTCGGGGCTTATACTAGTATTGTTTTTGTCCTGTCTGTCTGTTTGTCTGTTTATCTGTTTGTCTGTTTGTTTCTTTGTCTGTCTGTTGTCAACTTTAACCTTCGCCATAACTTTTGAACCATGCGAGATAGAGACTTCATATCTGGTATGCATACTCCACTAATTAAGCACTTTCAACTGACACCAAGGTCAATGGCCTTGTGACCTTTACTGTGACCTATATGCTAAAAATAGCTTTTTCGAATTTTTGCCATAACTTTTGAACCATAGGAGATAGAGACTTTAATTAAGTGCTTTCAAACGACACCAAAGACAATGATCATATGACCTTGACTGTAACATATTTACTAAGAATAGCTTTTTAGAACTTTGTTGCCGCCGGGCGCATAGTGTTTCACAAACACATCTTGTTTCTTTGTAAAATATAGAGGCATTCATTATTAACATATTAATTCTCAAGGAAACGAAATCTCCCAAGAACAATATCATAATAATGTATATAAAATTAATTTAAGGTCATCAATCTTAACCGATTTGATCCGGTATAGACTTGTATGTACTACGCCTTAAAGAAACTCGATGAACTGATGCAGGAGGGGTAACGGAAGTAAATTTCTATCATACAGTCATTTTCACTATTACTGTTGCAAAGGCAAGGTGTCGATTGTTTTCAAAAGAAATATTTGGAAATATTTTTTTCTCTTAACAATTTGTGTAAGTAGCTAACATTTTAAGAATTTCAAGTAGTAACTGCAAAAGTAAATTGATTGGATATTTCATTAAAAATTAAATAAATAAAACGATTTCGTGAGTAAAGTTAACTTATTTTGAATATTTTAGCATACTTTTTGGTCAAGTTCATGCACATTAATTAAGTATTGAATTCATATTTTGGGATGTCTTCGGTCCTATAACACACCTGGCCGTGCCGACAAATTGAATACCGCGCGTTAAATTGTTAACGTTAAAATAAGAAAATTTTATATCAAATAGCGTCTCAGGCAACGGGATTAATTTTGATCGCTTCTTAAAAATAGATACAGGTGTGGACTGCTAACTAATGGCTTGTGACGAATTGTGTAGAAATGTCTAAGAACGTATATTACAAATATACGCACATCTAAATGAAAACTAGTGTATGATATGTTTTATACTCTCGTATTCGAAGACTAGGGGCAAAATGGAATCTGCTCTGTTCGTCCGTTAGTCTGTTTGTCTGAAAAAAAGTAATATTGCGGTAACTTACACATGTACATTTCTTGTAACAAGACCATTTTTGAGTACCATTTGAGCTTAAAATTTTGACCTTGGAGTTTTATCCACTTTTGCAAAATTTACTCTAATCATGCCCATAAATTTTGAATGCTTGGTATACTAGGGCTTTTGTATTTCACACATGTATATACATGTAATTCTTGTGATAAGACATTTTCCTTGGTACACATTGACGTCGCGCACGATACTGGTGTTTCTTTCACACAGAGCATTGGAAAATTCATTTGTATGGTTGTGCAGAGATAGTTTTGCTAGAAGATATCAAGTGTTATAATTCAATTGCAAGGAAAATATATGAATAATGTACGGAAGCCCTGGAGGGACATTGACTTACTTGTTATGCCTTATTTGTTATAACTTTTTTTGTTTTGACTTATTTGTTTTGAGATTTTTTTTGTTAGTTCTAACAAAGTGTAGGTAAGCTATTGAGAACGATTAATTGTAGTTTTGTAGTTAAACGTACGAAACTGATGTGATTACTAAATTTTTATCTGTTAATTACGGACGCCCTTGAGAGATATTGACTTATTTCTTATGTGTTTTGACTTATTTCTTATGTGTTTTGACTTAGATCTTATGAATTAACTTTGAATTCTTGTTAGTTTGAATTTGTTATGACAAGTTTAGTTTACAAAAAGTGGCGTGAAAGATGAAGGCAACGTATAGTTTCAGAAAAAAATACCTTGAATTTATTACTAACGACAAAATGAAATAGTAGTGATTGTCAGTTTGTCAATCATCATGCAAACTGGAAGTTACATATAAGAAACGTAATAACTTTTAGAAAATAAGAATTAAGTTATAACAACAAAAAGAATATTTACTTTAGAAATCACAACTGTACTGGACGTTAAACTACAATTTGTTAATTAAAAACCACAGTTAAAATAGGACTAAATATCATATTATTCCTTGAATTTATTACTAACGACAAAATGAAATAGTAGTGATTGTCAGTTTGTCAATCATCATGCAAACTGGAAGTTACGTATAAGAAACGTAATAACTTTTAGAAAATAAGAATTAAGTTATAACAACAAAAAGAATATTTACTTTAGAAATCACAACTGTACTGGACGTTAAACTACAATTTGTTAATTAAAAACCACAGTTAAAATAGGACTAAATATCATATTTATCATAAAAGTAAGCCAAGCAACAGGTTTTCAATAGCTTTCTTACACTTAGTTATAACTAGCTACGAAACATTCACAACAAATAAGTCAAAACAAAAAAGTTATAACAAATAAGTCATAACAAGTAAGTCAATGTCCCTCCAGGGCTTCCGTAATAATGCCATTAGTTTACTTTAAATATATTTTAGACGTTTATATTCGTAAAAAAAATGTAGCTAGATATACGGCGATGTCGTCATTTTTCTGATGTCCCAGCGTTACAAAAAATGTCAATGCGCTTCATTAAAAGATTGTTAAAATAATTAATCCTAGGCCTAATACCATTAAAATTGGTATATGAATGTGTCATATGCATCCACAAAAGGATTTCATAAGTAATTTAAATGCTCGGAAGACGAAATTGATATATCGGCACAAGAAATGTCGTAGACCTAGGTGTCCCGGTTTTGTTGATCTAGATGGAATGAAACTAGAAGGCATGAGTACCAAGCCTAACTTATTTGGGTTAGTTTATTATTTCTGGTACAGTTGTATTGTACATGTACCACAAAACACAGTAATTACCAGTATGATATAATTCCGACAATTTTCATTTAGCAGACTGATTTTTTTCTGTGTCCAGTGAAATGTCAAAGTTTATTAAAATATAGCGCCTTTGTAGCAATTGTATCATTTTATCTTAAAATTTCGAGTAATATACTAACATGAATATTTTAAAAAGTATAACCTACAAAAAGTACATAAAATTCACTCTAGACTAAATACCAATTTTCATGTCATCCCGCATCAACTTTAATGATTTATAGTTTTAGAATTTCAAAATATCAGTTCAAATTTCTAAATTTTAAAAAATGTAACTGATTTTGTATATTGAAATTTACTATTTTAATTCAAAAACCTAAACTTTCTAATTTCCAAACAGGTGTAACATTTTGAGTCTTGAGATTACACGGACCCTTATAAAAGTTAGTTCATGGTAAACATGTTAAATGTTCAAAATTCAAAGGAGTATGTATGATAAGAGCAAATTTTGGCCCCCTAAAAATCAACATTTTAGAATGACATTCAGATATGTTTTATTGATATTTATTTTGTAGTAGAGATGATATTAGAAATGTTTCCAATATATTTTTCACATTTACATGCACTCACTAGCTGTAAATGACATCAGAACTAATGCTATTTTTGCTATTAAGCAAAAAAGCCAAAAATATGCCTTTTTTTGATGTTTTTTATTATGGGAAACATAGAGCGCAGTGTAGAACATACATAATTTTTCTGTCACTAATTAGTATTGGATAGATACATCTTTGGTAAAAATATATAGCTTGTTCTAGGCTGCGCTCTATATTTTCTGGAAGAAAAACTGCTTGAAAATAAGCAGTTTTATACAAAATATGCTAAAATAGCGGGAAAACGTGATTTTTATGATGTCATATTTCTACAATAACGGCATTTTGATCAAAATGAAATGACCAATAGAGGTCGCATATATAGCTGTACAAATTAAAGCTATATATAAAGTAAAATTAAGATATCCATTTTAAGGGGCCAATTGAGACACTTACCATATATCGCTCTTTCCAAAAACGATTGTTGTATTTTAAACTTTTGAGTTTTTAATCTACAGTTTCTTCAGAAATTTTACGCTAAACAATCTAAGGTTCAGTGCAGTTTTACGGCTTTTTAAATTTCAAAATTTACTTTTAAACTTCTAAATTTAATCTTTCAAACGTTTTAGATTTAGAAATTTAGAATTTAGGTTCAAACATTCAAATTTTAAATAACCAAAACATTTTTGAATTTTTAGATTTTTACTTCAGATATCAAAAATATCAAATTAACCGACCCTATTTGAATTTTGAAACTATGTCTGTATCAATTCAATATTCTGAATATCTAAATCCTTCTCTGTAACAATACACTTACCTTCTCTAAAATACTACAATTTTTGGCCTTTTGATCTTAAACTTGGCGTTTGATCTACTTTAAGTAATACAGTAGTTAAAGATAGGGTTTTTAAAATTTGCGTTTGTATTTCATATGGCAATACTTTTTACTGAGATACAAATATTTTTTTTTATTTTTTGACGTAGATTGACCTACTCAAAAAAAATCTTTAACCTTGCCTATAAATTTTGAATGGTTTTTATTAATGTTTTCACTTTTTACAAGTGTTATTCTTTAGATTAAAATTTATTTGGTACTAAAAGTTTTGATTTCCATAACTTTTGATTGCCTAGGCTAAGGGCTTTCATATAATTTGACAAGTTTATTTCTTTTAACAAGATCTTTTCATATAAAACAATACTTTTAACTCGTGGCAGTTGAGGTTTACCTACTTTTGGAAATCTTAAGGTCAGCTGGAAAAATCCCCCCCCCCCCCGGAAGTGAAATATATTTTAATTTTGAAACGCATTTTGCAGTCTTTCGCCAGACATAATTTTAATCTTCAAAAGAAATTGTAAAGTCAGTCTGATGTAAAACCCATAAGACTTGACATCTTTCAGCATCTCCCGTTGCGCAGTTGTAAATGTGTCTTCAATGTTCAAATGTACATGTATATCAGGTCACTTCAAAAGAAATCCTAGTTTAGACTAGAGGTACTGTGAGCAATGAGCTCACTAACTGATACCCCCCGCCTCCCTTATGAATATAATGGCAGTGTCCATGTTTTGCTCTGGAAAATCCAAAATATATGTTAGATCAAAAAGTAAAATAGGAGGTGCTCAATGGCAATATGTAATTAAGAATCTGTGAAAGTTTCATTAAATTTCCTTCAGTGGTATGAGAGGAGTTGCGGATAAGAGATGGGTACCCCAAAGCTTAACGGACGGACGGACGGAAATACCGATTACTATATACTCTCCCACTTTTCAAGCGGGGGGGAATAATCAAATTAACTCATATTTCTTTCTTGTCCTTTATGAAATTAACCTATTTTTTTTTGGTGAGTTCAAGGGCTACAGTTAACAGAGCAAGAGTGTTCATGCTTGAAATACGTGTATCAAACTGAACAAAACATGACCGGATATACATGAACACATTCAGTTTACATATCTACTTAACAATATGCATATACATGTATGATATACGTATATGTACGCAAGGTCAGAAAAGAAATTGTAAAGTCAGTTTGATGTAAAACCCATAAGACGTGATATCTTTCAGCATCTCCCGTGGCGCAGTTGTAAATGTGTCTTCAATGTTCAAATGCACAGTCATGTATATCAGGTCACTTTAAAAGAAATCCTAGTTATAACCCAGCTTGAAGAGTGGGAGGGTATACTGTAATCAGTATGTCCATCTAGCTGTACGTCCATCCGTCCGTCCATCCATCTATTACGCTTTGGGGTACCCACCTCTTATCCGCAACTCCTCTTATACCACTGAGTGAAATTTAATGAAACTTTCACAGAATCTTAATTATACCCCCCTCTTGAAAAGCGGGAGGGTATATAGTAATTGTTTCTTTACATATTGCCATTGTGCACCTCCTATTTTATTTTTTGATCCGACACATATTTTGAGTTTGCCGGTGTAAAGATGAATAATGACCGTGGGTCATTTTTCAACGACAAAAAATGACCCCCTACCCGTAGAAAAAAAAAAATCATTTTTTGTAGAAAAAGTGTCATAGGGGTCATTATTTTATATGTTAGTCCTATAAAAAATTGACCCCCATTGAAAAATGACCCCCTTTAGAGTGAAAAGAGATTCTTTAATTGTCAAGTAATAATTTTTTTTTTTAATTTCCTCCTTGTAGTGTTTGCTTTAAGAATGATATTCCACTTGTTTTTAGAAATCAAATCATGCAACAATCAGGTTCCAATACTCTTTAATAGAAAAATTAATTTTTCCTTCATTTCAACTTTTAGTTTGTATAAGTTTGGCAAATCCTCTTTGACAATGAAAGAGGAGGAAATTTTTAAACCCTCCTGTAACAACGCACTTTGAAAAATTAAGCACTTTGAAAAAAATTTTCAAGTGCTTTAAATTTGGGACCAAGCTTACGCACTTTGAAAAAATTAAATTTCTTTTAAAAGTGCGTTAATATCGACAAAATTAACGCACTTTGAAAAAAATGTAAAGCTTGATCAATGTATTAACAAATTATCGGTATAATAAATAAACTGACCCTGGTTGGATAACTTTTTGGTGATACGGTCACTTCAGGACCTGAGATATTAACGTTTTAAATATTTTAGGTTTTGATAAATATTGTAAAGGGGAAATAGAGAGAGATTATTGTTTAATATCATTTTTTTGGTTTCTTTTTTAAAATTTCTAGACTGCAATTAGTAGATGTAGGGGGCGGGGGCTAATTGTGAACGACGTAAGGAGTAGCATTAATCTTAAGAAAAAAGGACAATTTGATTTTCCAAGACTATATATGAAAGATATGCATCATATAGGCATGGAAATGCGGCTTACCCTGTTGTGGGTTTATTACTCTCCTCCCCCTTTTATTTGTTACCGAAGCATTTGTATTGAAAGAGAAAGAGTTAATCTGAGAGATCTTCTACCTGTCTTCTCCTCTTCTCGACGAGAGTAAATCAATTCATAAGTTTACTGAAAGATAAATAACATTGAAATAGAATCTTTCCATTACTAAAATCTAAAATCAGAATTTTTGTTTTTACATATTTTTTCAAAGTGCGTTAAGTAAAAATTTTTCAAAGTGCGTTGAGTATGTCCCAAATTTAACGCACTTTGAAAATTTTTTTTAAAGTGCGTTGATTTTGTCCCAATTTTAACGCACTTTGAAAAATTTTTCAAAATGCGTATTTTTTTTCAAAGTGCATTGCCACCCCCCCCCCCAAAAAAAATTACGTTAAATCAAAACAAAAAAAATAAAAATAAATGAAAAGCAAAAATATACATAAAACTCTATACCTTTCAATAATACTGAAAGAGGCTCTAGATAAAATATTTAAATGAAGTTAAGCCTTCACTCAAGTTCTATCATATCATAATTTACTTCGATTACATGATTAAAGCATACTTTAAATGTTGGTGGAGGTATACTTGAAAGTAATGTGGCAAAGTAACAGTTGAAAATTAGTAGAATAGTAGATTATTTAAAGCTTATTTTTAGTCCCTCCTTATAGAAAAGTTAAGGTATGGTAGTTTTTTGTTGCTTTTGTCGATAATCGACTTCCTCCTAAATAAGTAAGGGGATGGGGTGGGTATAACACCTAAAAACATGCTCTGTAAAGCTATGGGCTAGTGTAAAATACACATTATAATGCAAAAACTATACATGTAGACATAACCTTTTGATTTAGCACACAGTATTCATTACATTTCTTAATTCTTGTTTTACTCCACCCCTTTTACCCATCCTGAGTATATTTTTCAGAGAATTTAATATGAAAATCAGAACAAACATTTTCATTTTTGTAACGTCTTCTTTATACTGTATTATAACATGAAAAGTTAATTGAAGACCATTTTTATGTCCCTGTAATCGAAGATTCGGGGGTATATAGTTTTATCGTGTCCGTCTGTATGTCTGTCTGTCTATCTGGCGGTCTGTTTCTCCGCAAAAACTTTAACCTTGACCATAACTTTTCATTTATAGTTGCTATGCCTTTCATATTCAATATGTGTATATTCCTTGTGACAAGACCTTACTTTGGGTACCACCAAATTTGACCTTTTGACCTTTACCTTGGAGTTTGTCCCATTTTACAAAAAAAATGCCAAATGTTTAATTTACTTGGCTATAACTTTTTAACTATAGATACTAGTACTCTCATACTTCACAAATGTAATCCTTGTTACATTAACCCCCTTCCCCACAGTCACGCATTTTAACGCATATACCGTTGCCCCACAATCACGCATTTTAACGCATATACCTTTACCCCACAATCACGCACTTTAACGCATATTGCGTTTTTGACGTTTTCCGTTTTGATACCACGTAAAGTTTTGATGGTATGACAATAAATTATAAGATATTTTTCTTTTAATTCCATTCTAATATATTTCACAAATAAGAATATTTTTCCTCGTTTTAATATGTCCGAGTCGTTCGATTTGTGTTTCACTAATTAACAATTTTTTGCCAATGAGATTGAAAATTGTTAATTAGTGAAAGACAGATTTATTAGACGAAACTTGGGATGCGAGAAAAATGAAGAAGGTCTTTCTTTTGACACTAAATAAGCCCACCACCTGAACCACTGGGTTGATGATGTGGTTGTCCCCCAATATTGTGTGAAATGGGACCTATGATTCAGAATTTATCAAATTCTACAAATGGATTTTTTAATGCAAATACTTGATAAAAATGTGTGCAAAAATCGACAGAAGGAATGGATAAAATTACAAAAAAAATTAAGGTAATTCATACTCATATAACTAAAGAGAAAAGATCTTTGGTTCACAGAATAAAGCTTTGTTTTAATTTACATTTAATCTTATTTCTTGTTCGATTTAAATTCCAATTCGTAAAAATATAATTTTATTGTTTCCGCCTTACACAGCAATAAAAAAAAATACATACACAATTAGAAAGGAAAAAAAACCCAGAGAAACAACATTATCATGTTGAAAAAGATGTAGGTTAATTCAAATTGGAATGATTTCATTATCAAGTAAACGTTTCCAATACCGGTATTCGTAAAAAGTGTTGCACTTACTCGTATGTATTGATTTTTAAAAAATATACGTTCATGTACATGTACAAAAAACAAAGTATTCGGGATTTTATGCAAGTAAACTACATACATGTACTTGTTTGGTATCTTTTAAATTAGAGCTGGAGAAACAACAAGTCTGTGAGCCAATGCTCGCTAGTAATGCCCCGCTCTGATGTGAAAATACATACACTTATATGTTAATTAAAATTTACACAAGTTCAGTTACGGGCATATGCACGGATAAATAGGAAGTTGACATCAGATTCATGCAAAAATAACTCCCATCATATGGCATACCGCAACAAAGTATGTGCTAAAATTTCAAGCATCTGCAATATAAGTACATTGTACATGTGTACTTGCTGGAAAACACTGCGACGGAAATGTGTTAATTATGTTTTGTACAGACGCATGGATTAACAGGCAGTTGACATTGGATTAAAAAAAAATACATGTAGATGCCACGATAAAGCATGCCTCTGAAGAATATGCTAAAATTTCAAGCATCTTTGATGAATAGCTGCTGCGAAAACTACGATCAAAGCTTTGTTACGGACAGACACACAAACAGCTAGATACACGGACAAACACACTACTAGCGGTAAAACAGTATACCCATTCCCCTTCCTCTCCTTGGCTTCGGAGCGGGGGTATAATTAAAAGATGTGTCTACCTATAAGTCCCTTAGGAATATTCCTTGATCCGCCTTGAGTAGGTTTATATTGTCACTATAATTTAAAATATTCACTTATCCTCTTTTTGTATGTAGTTTAAGAATATATATATGTACGATACGTGTACTCGGTGTAGGTTCAAATTTGTCAGCACTGCATACAATAGAAATGATAGGTATAAGAAACACTTAATAGGGCAGTAAATATTATTTTACAACGATAATCAGACAACGAATCGGTATGATGTGATTCTTCCACCAGCTATATGTTTTGTTATACATACAATGTAGCCGTCGAAAGCAAATTGAAAGTAGGGGGGGGGGCTAATTGAAAGTGGGGGGGGGGGATAAACCAACAAATCCAATGTTCAATGCCTATTACATGTATTACGTATATATTTGCAAAAAAGTGTGTGTGTGTGTGGGGGAGTGTTAAGACCCCCTAACCCCACCCACCCCCACCCCCCACCCCCCCGATTCCGACGCCTATATGTTATAAACGGAAAAAAGCCATTTGACATACACCTTGTGAATGGGCAGTTAACTCGTTACTGTATTCAAAGGGTATTGCAGAGATACATGTATGAGGAGCAATGCATTAATTTAGGCGCTAAAAACTCCATTCTTGGGGGGGGGGGGGTTAACATTTTTCACCAACAGCGATCTAAATTATTTCCTAAATCTATCTCCGGAATTTCCGGTATATTAAGCATTTCTGGCATTTTTTTCTTGGATCAACAGCTTGTTATATAGAAGGACTGATTAGAAATTATGTACTTCATTTATATAATCTCAGGAATTATGCTCAACAATTCCGACATTTTTTTTTTGTGTTTCCGAATTTTTTTTTTTTGGTTGGGGGGGGGGGGGTGGTGTGTTTTATGTCTATGAATAGTATATTAATAATCGATCGGTGATTGCACTTTGTCCGAGACACATGATACTGATCTCAAGTTTAACAAGGTTTTCTTTAAAAACGAAGCAAAGCTTTTAAATTTATTATTTTGATGTCAATGATTTATCGTTCAATTTTGATTTTCAGTTAGGAAAGTCTTCAGTCTTATCTATATTACCTGAAATTTACTCTTTCATAAATGTTCTGAAAATAAAAGTAAACTAAAAATTGTCAATAAACTATGAAATATCGGAAAGAAAAAGTTGTAAGAATACATTTTTTCATTACTGAAATAAAATAAAATTATTGAGATAATCTGTTCATTACCCAGCGTAATTCATATGAACATTTATTTCGGTCAGAATTGCATATCTTTTACAAACACAACCAATTATTTTTTTTATGCCGTTAACTTGTATATTCTAATTATATGATGATCATAGGGATAACCGAGCAATCTCAAAAGTATAGATGTTGAAATATCTGTATATCTACTACGCACCAACTCCTAATAGATCCTGAGTGATTGATTAATTTTCTATTGTTCCATGTTTCTTAATCTGACATTATTTTCTGCAATTTTTTTAGATACACTATTCTTTTTCTACAGGTGGACAGGTTTCGTTTACATCGACGCTGCATGTTCATAAAATTCATTGCATTCAATCTGATATTGAAGGCAAAATATATTCCTTTGACAACCCTTAAAGAAATTGTAGAAATACCTTCTATATAAATTTCTCAATAACTACATCTACAATTAATGCATTTCCAAAGAAACCTTTTTAGGAGTACTCCTTGATTTGCTCCACAAATACTCGGAATACTTCGGGCACCATCGGGAAAAATGTCGAGTACCGACCGCTACGTCCGAGAAGTTCTTGGCCTCTCTTGTAAACTATTACATTGTTTTTAAAAATGTGTTAAAATTCAATTCGTAAGAAAAGAAATATTGCATTTCGATGTTCTGTTTTGTTTTGTTTTGTTTTTTTTGTTTTTTTTGTTTTTTGTTTTTTTTTTTTTTACTTTTTTATTTGTTTATTTTTAGCCAATAAAAAAAGGGTTTTTTTCTTTATTTCATGGCTTTTAAACGTGCTGATATTTTTAGTAGTCCGCACATGGGTGTAAAGATTCCTCAATCTTAGATAGCCAAGGGTTTCCGATCCGCTTTACATCTCAACCATGGTAGATTTCGGATCAGAAAACCTTGGCTAGCAATGATAAGATATATAATGCTAATTTTAAACTGATTATTTTAATGCCGAGTCCGACGGCAGTATCTCGTCCGTATATCGGCCAAAATACTAAAACGAAGATGTGATCAGTTAAACTTTACCTTAAAAAATGAAATGTTTCCCTTAGACAATCAATACGCTACTGTATTGTTCAATATAAAATAATTTTTTTTTTTGTAAAGACTCTTAATAAATAAAATTAAATATGCTGAAAGCTATAACTTCTTTTTTGTCCTAAAAAATCGGTAAAATAACTTTTACAAAAATCTTCACAAGTGAGAATCATTCTCTTCAAGACCTCATATCTATTTTTATTTATAATTGAAGATTCTGCAAGTTTCCTGCAAGTTTCAATAAAGTTAATATGCATGGACCGAACAAATAAAGGGGGGTGGGAGGGGGGCAAGTGTCCTTCTTAAACAAGAGCATTAAATAATGCCCTGTCTGCAAAATCAAATAATTATTTTCATTGATGTTTTAGATTTAAATATGAAATTTGAAATAAATAAGTTGTAAGCTAAGATAATAAAAAAATTAAGTTTGTAACATTCCACATGAAAGAATTTATTTAAATTTATTTAAACAAAATAAACAGGATTAAATCACCATCAATACTTGAATTCAAAATTAAAAGATTGTTGCACTAATATTATGGCGATATATGCGACAACCATTGCTACACACGCCGTTTTTAAAATATTCATCTTCAAACCACGTAATCGCAAGTGCGCTGTGGGGAAAAGGATAACGTCATCAAAAAGTAACAAATGTGATGCGACTATTACACAGACGGCGTGATAGGCAAAGAGTTAAACCTTTCTTAAGAAACCATCAACTTTGACCTTTGACCTTTGAGTTTGACCTACCTTTCAAACACTTATCCTTAGCCATTAATTTTGAACAAGTGGTGCTAGGGCTTTCCTATTTTGCAATTGTTTTTCTTGTGAGAAGACCCTACTTTGAGTACCATTATATTTAAATTGCATTTAAGACAAGTTTAATCTTCGCTATGTTGCCATACAGGGGCATAGCTGTCTCACAAACACATCTTTTTATACATAAGAGGAGTTGCGGATAACAGATGGATACCCCAAAGCGTAACAGACGGACGGACGTCCCGATCACTATATACCCTCCCGCTTTTCAAGCGGAGGATATAATAATATGTGATACTGCTGATTTTTCTGTCAGTACGATGATTTCCACCATCGAAAAACAATGTTTACCTAACCCTTTAGGCTCTATAAATCTTTACTCCTTTGGATTCTGAATCATCGCATTGACCTTAAAATTTTGACCGGGGGTCATTTTTCGCTGTCGAAAAATGACCCCCGGTCATTATTCGATGGGGGTCATTATTCGTCTTTAGACCGGCCACAGTAAAACATGGACTTTGCCATTGTAATCGTATGGGAGGGGGGGGGTATCATTTAGTGAGCTCACTGCTCACAGTACCTCTAGTTATACCTCCCCCTTGAAAAGTGGGAGGGTATATGGTAATCGGTATATCCGTCCTTCCGTCTGTACGTCCGTCCGTCTGTTACACTTTGGGGTACCCATCTCTTATCCACAACTCCTCTTATACCACTGAGTGAAATTTAATGAAACTTTCATAGAATCTTTATTACATATTGCCATTGTGCACCTCCTATTTCATTTTTTGATTCGACACATATTTAGGGTTTTCCGGCCACAGCAAAACATGGACTTCTTCCATTATAATCATAAGAGAGGCGGGGGTTATCATTTAGTGAGCTCATTGCCCGACACTGTGTCATTGCATCAACACCCGAAACAATCTCACACGACATAAACACCTGAAATAACCTCACATGACATAAACACCTGAAATGATATCACACGACATAAACAACTGAAACAATCTCACACCACATCAACACCTGAAACAATCTCACAGGACATAATAAACACCTGAAAAAAAAATTCACACAAATAAGCATCTGAAACCATCTCACACGACATAAACACCTGAAACAATCTCACACCACATCAACACCAAAAACAATCTCACAGGACATAAACACCTGAAAAAAATTCACACAAATAAGTATCTGAAACAATCTCACACGACATAAACACCTGAAACAATCTCACACCACATCAACACCAAAAACAATCTCACAGGACATAAACACCTGAAAAAAAAAGCACACAAATAAGCATCTGAAACAATCTCACACGACATAAACACCTGAAACAATCTCACACTACATAAACATCTGAAACAATCTAACACGACATAAACATCTGAAACAATTTAACACGACATAAACATTTAACAATCTCATACGACATAAACATCTAAAAAAAAAACAAACAAGGCATAAACACCTGAAGCAATCTCATACGACATAAACACATGAAACAATCTCACACGGCATAAACACCTGAAACAATCTCACACGGCATAAACACCTGAAACAAACTCACACGATACAAACACCTGAAACAATCTCACAATCGTGGCATTAACACCTGAATAAGCAATCTCACAGGATCGATATAAACACCTAAAACAATCTCACATGGCATAAATAACTGAAACAATCTCACACGACATAAACACCTGACGATCCCACACGATTCAAACACCTGAAACAATCTCACAAAGACCTTAAACAATTTCACACGGCATTAACACCTGAAACTATCTCACATACGGCATAAACACCTGAAATAATCTTACACGACATAAACATAAAAAAAAATCCCACACGATCCAAAACCCGAAACAATCTCACACGATATAAACACCTGAAACAATCTCACACACGGCATAAACGCCTGAAACAATCTAACACAGCATAAACACCCTAAACAATTTCACACGGCATAAACACCTGAAATAGTCTCACACGAAATATTTAAAGCCGACATTGGATAAAAGCGCCAAACAAAATACCCAGTCATACCGAAACTTGGGTTACCTAATGTCAACCACAAAATTCAACAATCTCTTAATAAACATGTACAATCTATATGTTTTTTTTTAAATAATCGATTGTACAATTAGTAATTGCAGCTAGAGTGATTGCATTTACATAAAATCTACTTAGTTATTTAAATTACTTTCAAGATACCATACATAAAGGTATAAATATGAATAATATTTTTTTACAGAGAAGTATAGAATTTCTGACCTGAAAAAGAGGAAACATGATGAAAAAACAGCAGATTGGCATTTCATCGCGTAGAGTATCTAGTTCTAAAGAACATGGGAATTCAAAAGTGGAAATTAGAAATAAAGGCAAAGATTTGGGAGACAATAAGGAGATGAGATATCACATCAGCAAGCAGGAGTGGCAGAAATATGAAGGTCTATTTTACAAAGGTATTGAATATACCCTAAATCGTAATAGCATACTTACAGGAACAAAGCAGTTACCCTTTCACAAAAATATCTTAGGACCACATGTACTAGTAAGACAGATTAATTCTTTTCCTCTGTTGAGTGTCAATTAAAACTTTAGTAGGTCATATAAATCTTGTCTATTATTTTTATATTTTTGCAAATAATATTTTACGAAATAAAAAATTCCGAAATATTATTTGTAATATTTTAAAAATTTTGTTCTCTCTAAAAAATATATCTTTAACATTAAAAAAATTATAGAGCTGTCTTATTTTTATCTTAGTCGCAAGTTTTCATCTGAAAAGGACCAGAAACTTTATTTTCAAAAGTTGCTATCTAACATTTTTTGAGAATACACACAATTCATGTTTATAAATTCCTTAAAATGTTACCATAACATTAATATTTTGAATAAAATTTCAAATACGATTAACATCATCTTTATGTTTAAGCTATTTTTTCCCTTAAATCTATCACGATGTTTCGATTGGATATATTCGAGCAAACATATATTATTCCCCTTCAAGGTTTACAATTAGCGGAGAAAAAAGCAAAATATTTACTGTAGAAAAGAGGCGAAAGAAAAAGTCATATTGATAAAGTGACTGTTTAATTGTAAGGTCGACTTTAATAGGTTTCCTGTCACACCTTTCCATATTATAATGTGCTTAGTCATATTAACGTCGTACGTGATTTATGCACAAATGACTGATATAACAAATCTAAAAAAATTCACAAACATTACAGAGTAAACACCTCTGATAAAATATATATTTTTAGACTTACAAACAGATAATAAATTACAAAAGGATTTCATGCTGGAAATGGCGAAAATTCTGAATAGTTACATGACTGATGAGTTCGGCGGGAAGGTAAAAGTAGTGGATTTTCACCACCCCCACCAGCTTCAGGAGACGATGAGTGACTGTCTTGCTGTGGATGCCGACCCCCGGGATTTACACCAGATTCTGAGTGATTGTAAGGAGACCCTGAAGTACTGCGTGAAGTCAGGTAACTCCACCATGTGGGATGCTCAGAATCAGCAATAGCTGCAGATCTGTATATATTGATAGACCGGACTATCAATATTTTTTTCGGAGAGCTACAGATCTGCAGCTATTGCTGATTCTGAGCATCCCACATGGTGGTTGATAACAACCTTCATTAAGGTGTATAAGAATTAGCTGCAGATCTGTAGCTCTCCGAAAAAAGACTTTTTTGTGCGCAATAAATATACAGTTTTTTCAATGGGTGGCCCTCATGTTCAATATATATTTTTTCGGAGAGCTACAGATCTGCAGCTAAATCAGCAACAGTAGGAAACAAGAAAACATTGATGTAACCATCAATTGTCGCCCGGGAAATACAAGTAAACAATGGAAATAAATCTTGATCATCAAACCGCTTTGATATGTGTGAAAAGATATGCATCTAATTGATGGAGACGATAGTGGCGAATATTTTGAAAACTCATAGTCGGATAAAAATCAAACAAAAACGATACAATTTTAAACTTGCTCAATTCCTCAAGTAAATGTTGGCTGCATGAAATATAAATTGAAGTTAGACACATGCATCACCTATATTCAAAAATGCATTTTAATTTTCAATTTCCGAGTATAAAGCACAAACTGTGCAGAGTACGTTTTTATGCGAGAAGTAAAATTCGATGTTCTAAAAAAAGGGACCTGTCATTTTTCCTATAGTAGATGATAAGCAACTTTATATATTAAATATGAAAAACATACATATTTTTACAGATTCACTTTATGGAAGTATATATATTACGTATCTCGAAATTTATACAGGAAAGAAGATTCTTATTAACAATCTTTTCAATGTTTAGAAAACCTTTAATTCTGAATAACTACTCCCGCCCCAATCCCCATACACCAACACTTAAACTTATATGTATAGAGCAGCCCGGTCCTCCGGGCTGCAATAACCATATAGTTTAGAATACATAGCAGGAACGTTCTAAGATAAAGATTCCTTTAAAGAAAGAATAAAAATATTTATGCCCTTTAAACTTTTCCAGCTTACTGTTAGGGTCCTTTGATGATAATTAATTATCGGTAATACCAAAAAATACTCCCTAGTTAACACATATACATTGTATCGGGTTTGAAGCGTTTATACTTAGGTTTATTTTTAATCACAAAATTCTGAATTACCCATAGCCTAGAGCACTTTCCCTGTCTCATATGCACTTATCTCAGACGTTGTCCATTCAGGTCATCCCCATTTCCTAAACCAGCTGTCTACGGGTCTGGATGTAGTGGGCGTGGCCGGGGAGTGGCTGACGGCGACTGTCAATGCTAATATGTAAGTTACAGTTTATCTGTGAAATAATCATAATCAACATACTCGATTGATATTTAAAATATATACAGATTTTACTAATAAGCAAAATGAATTAAAATCCTGTTTTGAAGAAATAAGATATAGATCATTTCTAAGTCCAAATTGAAACTAAAACACGTTCCAACTATAATTTGGTTCTTTTCTGAATCTATTTTGTACATACCGTATATGTATTTAGAAGTTTGTACATACATGTGTATATTTGTAATATGTGTGAAAGTTTCAATAAAAACATCGTATGTTTCTTACCATTTTCTTTCTTAATACCTTCCTGTAAAATGTTCAATTGAACACATCCAGTTTTCTTGGCCATAGGTTTACGTTTGAAGTTAGTCCAGTATTTATACTAATGGAAGACCTCATACTACGTAGGATGCGATCCTTTGTAGGCTGGAAGGACGGAGGGGATGGGATCTTCACCCCAGGTACGTGTAGCCCACAGTTATATGTCATGTTTTCAGTTCGTTATTAAATGGTTTAATATTGAAAATAAAATCTAAGAGATAGAACAATACATTTCAGTATTTGAATATTTATTTTAAGTTGACAATAGTAGAGTATCAAAAAAGTCTAAAGATTAAACAGTTTAACTTCAACTCTATTCTATGATAGTATATATTTATTATAGAAATATGTAAGAGTTCTCAGAACAAAAATCATTTATAGGTTCAAAATAAATGTTGTCTCCAATTTGAGATAAGAATAAAACATCATTTCACGTATCTTTTCAGTGTATATTTAGACGATGAATATTCAGATCAAAGACAGATTTATTTTTTAAAATTCAAATGATGATAGCACAGAATATATACGATTCTGACATCACAATACAAACTATAGACTTACATGTAAGGTGCAGTAATCACACTGGTCAAAACCCTGACATCTCCCGTAATCTGCAGCAAAATAATTCATGGAGATAATGCACAGTCGTCTGGCCAGTTCCGAATTTTGACCTGTTACTAATAATTATTAATTTAGGATCTAATAATTAATAAATTCAAAGGTGTAAAAATAAATTGATACCTATGGTAAGAAGGCTTATTTATGAGTGTTTGAATCATGTGAAGTTTTGATTTTTTGCCGTCAGTTCGGTTTCGTTATCGTACTTGAAGCAGTCGACATACTTTTACAATGCAACAAATCTGAATCGCCACGAAGCGTGAATCTGCAGAAAACCTCTGTAGATACATCAATTTTTCATATAAAACAACATTCCAGGTATCAAAAGTAAGTTTGATATGTACTCTAACAATTACAAAAAATTTGTCTAAAATAAATATTTAGAACACTGGAAGATAATGGAATATTTTCGTGTTGTCATTATGCTAGTTCCGAATACCCATGTATATTAAAATTCATTCTATCATAAATTTATTTATATGGCAAAAATATATAGTGATGAGATGTTTGTCCATCCGTCCGTCTGTACGCCCCTCTCTGTCTATACGTCCGCCCGTCCGTCTGATATGCTTTGGGTCACCCATTTCTTATCCGCAACTCCTCTTCTACCACTGAATAAAATTTAATGAGGATTCACAGAACTTAATGAGACTTTAACAGAATATTTGTTAATTAGTGCCAAAGTTCACCTTCTATTTTATTTTTTAATCTTAAATTAATAATTTAGGCTCCTTTAGCAAAACATGGAAACTACCATTCTTCTAAATATTGAAGGGTATATCCCTCTCTTTTCCACAATTCTTCCTATGCCACTGAATAAGATTTAATGATACTTTCACATATTCTTTATTACATAATGCCTTTGTGACCTCTTATTTTACTTTTTGATCTGACACTTAGTTCGGGTCTCGCAAAACAAAAGATGGACTTTTAATTGTCATAATAATCATATGGGAGGCATGGGGTATCATTAAAGTGATCTCAGTGCTCACAGTACCTCTGGTTTCTCTTTATCCTTATAAAGAACTGTTTATTACAGTTGTTTGACCAGTTCCGAATAAGAAACAGATTCGGCGCTGAAATAAATATACGAGGCATTATTTCAAAATCTAAGTGATTTGTCAAGGTAGTTCAATAACTTGTGGAATTAAATATTGTTTCATAAAAGTTCAGCCTTCTCGGAAGTTAACATAAGTACTCATTTTACGAAAATATTCCAATATCTTCCAGTGTTCTAAATAATTTATTTTAGACAAACTTTTAGTATTTGTTAGAGTACACATCAAACTTACTTTTGATACCTAGAATGTTGTTTTATATGAAAAATTGATGTATCTACAGAGGTTTTCTGCATTTATTCAGTTTTCATTTTTCTGCTTCAAGTACGATAACGAAACCGAACTGACGGCAAAAAATCAAAACTTCACATAATTCAAACACTCATAAATAAGCCTTCTTACCATAGGTATCAATTTATTTTTACACCTTTGAATTTATGTTTTCAGTTTAATAATTATTCGTAACAGAAACATTTACACGTATTTAGAAACAAAATTTATGGTTTTTATTTTTCTGAATTGACTAGCCTGGATTCTCAGATGTGTTTGGACATTTAGTTTCTGTTTAAATATATTATTATCTCAAAGTAAAGAATAGTAAAAAAAGGAGAGTAGCGTATCAAAAACCCTTGGCTAGCGAAGATGTAAAAAAAGAAAATTACTTACAAATTTTACTTTGTAGGTGGTACGATTTCCAATCTGTACGCAATGATGTTAGCAAGGAACAGGAAATTTCCGGAAATGAAGGAGAATGGGATGTATATTGGACAAAAACTTGTGGTGTACACATCAGCACAGGTATTGTGAAGGAACGTATTAAAACACAATATAAAAACACATCGTTCTTTTATACATGTATACATGCAGTAAAAATATACTTTTAATACTGTTTACTTTATACAATTAAGTGCAGTACTGTGTATTCTAACGAATGTATAGTGATATAGTAAAGGATGTATTTAATTACTAGTATCATTATTCCGTTGTTACTTTGTCCATCTAAAAATAGCATTTCAAAACGGACAAATAGGACCGTTACAATGACAATTAAAAAAAGATATTTAATTATTCTTTACGAAATTTAGGCAAATCTTATTTTGATTAAATATTGTTATATTTTGTTGAAATTTAAACTTTTTTCGACAAATTCATTGTGTTGTCAATATGATTTAATATCTGCAATTCCATTTATATGCACTTTCAGAGCCATTTTTCGATCAAGAAAGCAGCAATTTTGCTGGGCATTGGAATGAAAAATGTTTGTGCTATCCCTTGTGATGAAAGGTTTGTAAAACTTTATATCTTATTTGTTTCGATACCAACTTAATATCTGATTTTCAAATTTTTAAAAATAGTTTTTACTAATGACAAAAAAATTATTCTTTATTAGTTTCACAGATATAAATCAGAATCCTTAGCTCTCGGTTCCAGAGTAAAGATAAAGAAAACAATATCATTTGGTCATTTAGTGTCATATATCATGTGTCATTTAAAACTGATTAAATAATCAAAAGAAACAATTGGCATGAAACTTTCATTATATTAAACTGATATACAGTCAAGAATAAAAAAGTTACGGTATTAGAGAAAGGTAAGAAACTCATGAAATATATGCACTAATTAATATAAAGTCATGCTTATAAAACCCATATAATTTAGAGGTAAAATGAAGACGAATGACCTTGAACGCGAAATCAAAAAGACTATCGCCGAGAATGGTATCCCTCTCATGGTGAATGCAACCTGCGGATCGACAGTGTTAGGAGCTTACGACCCCGTAGATAAAATAGCTGACATTTGTAACAAATACGGCATATGGCTTCATGTGGATGTAAGCATTTTAGGATAGTAAACTATATATAGCTGGCCACCCGAAGCTTCAGCTTTTCTTACGGATTTTAATTCAGCACCTCTCTTATAAATTGTAGGGTGCATGGGGAGGCTCGGCCTTATTGTCCAGGAAATACAAACACCTGCTGCAAGGCGTAAACAGGTATATTGAGAACATTCAATAATAAAGTTCTAATGTTGTTTTTTAACGTCCTAAGTAGAAATATGCAAAAGAATTCTAGAGCTTTGTGACACAGTTTTAGTATACAGTACTTGGTTAATGATTTGTCAGAGAAAGTCAACTTGTCTGCATTATAAACAATATCACCTGTGTAAAACAAATGAACTGAAAATACACCTTCAAAAATAAAAGTACTCTGGAATGAAAGAATTACAACTTCAAACCACAGGTACTTTACTTTAGCTTTCAGACGAACAAATAAATGGATATCGATAATGTCTGTACAACGTTGCACTAAAACTTTTTGAATATTTTATGGTTACCTCTGAAATCAAACATGTCAGAAATGTTTTAGTAATAACTTTTTGAATCCGAATGCAGTTAGCAATTTTTAAACAGAGAAACATGTAAATCATTTAAACACTTAAAAGTTATTTCCCTTGGAATGAATTGTGTTTTCGGTACTATGATTGATTGTATGTTATCTAACGTCCCTCTCTAGAATTTTTCACTCATATGGCGACGCCACCACTTGCCGGTGGAGCGCTACAAATTTTATCTTATACTCGACACTCAGGGCCATTTTTTGGTATGGATCTTTTTCGTGCTAGTACCTACGGGATCTCGGTAAATTTATATTGCCTCATCTGAAGGATCTCCACGTCCCACAGTGGGATTCGAACCCGCGACGTAAGGATCGACTGTAGAGCAGACGCTGTAACCACTGCGCCACGCGGGCGACTTCGGTACAAAAGATTACCAGCATTTAAAAGAAGCTATAATTATACAATAGTTCAAAATATATGTCATGTTATCATTGACAATACTTTGTTCAGTGTCAATTATCTGTTTCCAATCAAATATACGAGCCAAAAAGAAACATTCATGAGTATTTTTGACAAAGATAAAATGCTATAAGCTGTTAACTCTCTAGCTTTAAGTTTTTTTTTTGGTTCTAGATGTGATTCCATGACCTGGAATCCTCATAAAATGATGGGAGTACCTTTGCAGTGTTCAGCCATCTTGGTCCGCCACTCGGTAAATGTTCATTTAAATTCCCGCTAATATTTTTTCATTCAAACGAATAAGAATGACTCGGAAATTGGTAATATTTCCAATGAATCAACCAATAAGACTGATTTTTAAATACAAGCTCTTTTTGATCGGAAAGTATAATATATGCGTATTTGATAATTATATGGATTGTGTTTTTTTAGGGTGAGCTACAAAGAGCAAATGAGTTGTGTGCAGACTATCTGTATCAGACGGACAAATTCTATGACGTCACCTACGACACCGGTGACAAGTCTATTCAGTGTGGTCGACATAATGACGTCTTCAAGTTATGGCTTATGTGGAGGTCCAAAGTAAGCAAACTGAATTTAAATTTACGGTAACATACATCTACTTTGATTTACCATATCTTGTGTTTTTTATTGATTGAGAAAATGTTAATAAACTGAATATAAATGAATGGTGACAGATCGAACTACCTGTATTACTTTTTCTGTTCTCATTCTCAGTTGTTTAACTGGGTTGAGTTCAGGTCTTACCCGCATCCCCCTTCCCCAAATGCACCAGACTCTTCTTTGAACAAAATGTAATGCATGGTGTTTAGACCCCCGAATCCACTATTTCTTAAACAATCTTCTTTACAAAAATGAGTTGTCTCTTTACAGGGTCAACTGAATAGGACAAAGAAAAAGGAAACAATATACCAAAATAATTGTTTCAGATCTGCGCTCGCTGGTCTGAACAAATTGGTAATGGGCGATCAAAGGTCCAGATCTTGACCTGCCTCGATAAATCCTATGTTTATTTTTAAAAAAATTTTTTTTAGTATATATTTTTTAGTATATGGGTTGCTTAAAATACAAGGAGCAAACTCTTTTTGCTAGCAAACGATAAAACTATAAACTCAAGTATGCTTTCAAATCCCCGGTTGTCTCAACTAATAACGTAAATATATAATAATATAAAAGGAATAACAATCATGATCGTGCAGTTATTTAGGAAGAATGCATTTTAAAGTTTCTATCAAAATAGTACATGACTGTCTGAATGAAATGTTTTCACAGTTCTACTTTAAATTGTTTCCATGAATTTTATGAAATATAATTAATATATATTAATTATGTTTTTTAAAAATGTTATTTAATTTTCAAACTCAGTTGTTTATTAATCATAAAATTAGGAATTTCTAATCGTCGGTGCATAAAAATAACATTTCCTTAAAATCAGGGTGTTTGAATGACGAACAATATTAACCGCATATGCGAAAAATTAATACTTGTTGAACTTTATCTTTGAACTTTCATGCCGATTTAGAAAATATTCTTCAGTTATCTTGCTAAGTGTTGTTCCGATGAAAAATCATGAAATTCCGACAAGTGCTTTACATGTACCTTAAGTTTGAATTTTTAATTACAGGGTGACAGTGGTTTTGAAGATGTCATAAACAAAAACTTCCAACTAGCTCGGTATGTAATGAATTATTTTTCACAAATGTCTTGTGAAAAAAGTAAAATTTATTAATTTTTTTTACCTTTACTTTATTCTATTTTTTTTTATTTTTGAAGGTGTCTTGAGCAAAAAGTCAAAGAAAGGGCGCATTTTGTACCTGTTCTAGATGAGGTAAGAAGATAAAACAATATTGAAAGAAAACAGAGGAGAAAATAAAACAAGCCAAAGAACCCTTAATTTCCCATATAATTACCTATGTAAATGATATATTTATCATTAAATACCGTTCCAGATTGAGGGCCCCAGTGTTTGTTTCTGGTATGAGCCGCCTCAACTCTTTACACCCAATCTTACCTCTACGGAACGAAGGGATCTTCGAAGCAAGGTTGAGTTAGAGTATTTTGTATACTTACTACTATTTAAAATTTTGACATTCGTTTTTAAGCCTATATCTTACTAAAAGTGGACACTTATGTTCAAACTATGTAAACAGTGAAGTTGACTGACCATTTAAAAGCATTACATAATAATTTTTATTTCCATAAGGTTGCTCCGAAAATCAAAGAATCGATGACTTTAAAGGGAAGCATGATGTTAGCTTACCAACCTCTTGGTGAACTGCCAAATTTCTTCAGAATTGCAATATCGAATTCCAGGCTAACAGAGGGAACACTAGATTGGATATTAAATGAAATAGAACGATTGTCGTGTGACATATTCTCTCCAGAAGAAAACTTTTGTTGTGATGAAGTTTCTCGTTAAAATAAGATCCAAAATACATGTATGTTTCCTTGTGAGAACTAAGTACAAAGGCTTTTATAATATCTGTTCTCGTTAGACACTGGAATAAAAAAATACTAGTTTTGCAAATAAATTTCACAATATCTGAATATTAAGGATCATTTTTTGGGGGGTAATAGAATGTGCTTTTAAATTATTTTTAATCTTCGAAGAATTGTGAATTTGCACCATGTTCAACAGGTTCCCCCTGAAAAGCACTTTTTCCCCATTTTTGAAATTATTGAATACTGCATTGCAAATGACAGGAGATACTTTTTTGACTCCTCGCTATCTGGCCAATAAAAGGTCTTTATTTTTTTTTCGGAAGGAGTTTGATATTCTAAAAGAAAAATTCAAGGGTTCAAAGGAGAACAATAAGGCCACATATTAATTAAAAAGAGATAAAATGGTTGTCAATTATTTCTTTTAATCAGTTAATCACTTTATAACAGTATGAGGTATAACATTGACATTAACGCATTTTTTAGCCAAAGCTGGATCAATTTTTCACGTTTTAAGAGGTTCAATAATCACTCTTTTAACATGAAATTAGAAATGGATGTTCTTACAGTTTTAAGTCTTCCAGTGGACATTTTATGTTAGATTTTATGTTAGATTTTTTTTCTAGAAAACTGGAATGAGAATAGATATTATGAAACCCTGTACTTCATTCTTTGAATTGTGATTTTTTTTTCATATCGTATAAATATAGTTTATTGTTCGCATTATTTTATCATATGATCGTAAGTATGTAATATACGGGGGAAGCTGTCATAGATTTATGATTTATTCTCCATGTTTAAGGTAAATCTTGGGGAAAAACCCTTCCTGTAGTTAACTTTGATCTGGAACAAAAGAGGGTTTGAAATAATCGATCTTCAAATATAAATAAACTTAATGCCAAAATAATTTAACTAACACCTATGTCTAAATTAGAGTGAATATTCAACGTAATCCTTAGTTTTCAAAAAAAAAAAAAAAAAAGAAAGAAAGAAAGGAAAAAACTTTCAATTGCAAATAGTACGGGGTTTTTTAAGTCCATTGATTAAATGCATCCTTCTATGAAATTAATATCAGAAACATATTTAAATACCGAGTATACTAATATGAGCTTTGTGCTAATCTACATGTATTTGTAAAATTTTACTCAGTAAATTAATTATGCTATATTTCCTTTTAAAAATATTTCTCAATATGTTTGAAAAATAAAAAAAATAATAATTTTTTTTTACGTATTTGAAAGTAAAGGTTCGACTGATTGGTATTGCACCCAGCTTTGTTAGGATTTTTTCTGAATGATAGATTTAATGTGATTTGATTTTTTTTATGTTATATATCTATTTATTTTTAATGTTTTTACATGTATGTAAAGTGAAAATAGTGTAAAGACTGGTTTAAAAAATAATCAAAACGGGTCTAAATTTATTTTTAGTAATACTTTCAATGATGAATCTCTATCTTTGTCATTATTTGGTGTCTAATGAAATTGATGTTATGAAATTTTGCATGTTTAGAAATGTTTCTTTATTATCAATTGTGTCTACTGAACAATAATAAGTTTCAATATTTCTTGTATTTTACCAATTAAATGTTTTGTAATATTTCAACATTTAGTCTGTGGATTGGAATTTTTTGATTACGTCACTATCCAGTGTAACAAGTTCATGTATTTGATCAATACTAGGGTTAAATCAAAATTTTAAAATACCCGGAAAAGCTTGTGCTAGTACTGGAAATCATGGGTAAAGCAGTAGCCTTTCTGTTAAGAAACTTTAAAGATATTGATATTTAGGGTACTGTCTTTAAAATGTATATTGTGTCACAAGAGTTTAAATATCCCGACATTGGGAGAGTTTGGTCACATTAAAACTGAGGACGGGGTACCCCTGACGGGTAACAATGCATCCCTCAGTCTATTGTCTTCTTTGTGTCTACTTAGTGTCTGCTATATCAATAGATGATAGTTATGTTTATGAAGGTAAGAATGATACATTTTTTTCTGATGTTTTTTTTGCAAAGTAGATTTACATATAAACATAAACTAGAAGATTAAAAATACATCAGGAGTTCAAATCATTCCATTTATGAGAAATTACAATAATTTTAATTCATTCAAACTTTAAAAAAAATGTTTCGAAGCATCAAAAATCCCGGAAGCATTAGTAATGATAATTTTTGCAGATCAGATGATTATTTTGATTTGTCTCCATAATCATAGCTAGATCTGAACTATTAAGTATTTTGATATCAATGATTTATTCTTGTAAGATTTTAATTAGAAAAGTCTATTTTATTGTCGTTTCTTGATTATTCCTTTAAATAGTCGGAAACTTTAAAAAAAAGCACATTAAATTTGAAAAGAAAAAAATCAGGATTAAAAAAAAAAAATCCAGAAATATGATGCAACATAAACATTATGAAATACATATTACAATCAACAGAACTAATGGGATTTAAAAATTATCAATATTAATTTCTACAGTTAAAATTGACTAAATATTATGCAATATATACAAAAAAGAGTTTTAATCGCAACTGTTGTTAAACTGACATAATTGTAAATGAATAAATAAATAAAATAAAATTATTAAAAAGAATTAGTACACTTTAGTGTAGTTAATATCACTTTTTTTTTGCGTATCAAGTTAGATGTAAATTAAGGTATTGTGTGTTTAGAGATATCCTTTTTAAATATTTTATTACATACGGTGATGTTGCTAGGTTAGATCTCAAGTAAGATATTGTTTTCTGAAAGATATCCTTTTTAAATATTAAATTACGGTGATGTTGCTATTTTTTAACAGAAAATATTGGGTGAGGTAACATAGACGAGCATAAATCGGTTACAGCTAGAAAGAAAATTACTGCATACAGAACACTTAATTTTATCAACAGTTTTCGATAAAAAACAGGAAGTTACTTAAAAAAATATTAAACTAAGGTTTTTCACTGAATAATCACTCCTCTCATTTGTTCTTGTCAAAAAAAATATTTGTCCACTAATACTTTAATTGCATTGTTTAGAATAGATTTGGAGGAAAATGATATATACTTGACTTTCCTCTTATCTATTATACTAGTTGCTTTTTAAAAAATCGCGATCATTTAAAACTTAAGAGAGGGGAGAGAGGTGTGTATAGTATATAAGTTTCATCCTACATCTTTTGAAATTATAATTTTTTTTAACAAATATTTATGACAAGTCTAGTTAGCATTTATATTGTTGCTAAAATGTTACAAAAAAAAAAAAAAAAAAACACACACACAAAAAAAAAATGTAACAAATGCGGACTAAAAATCATTGATTTAATCAAACGAAAAATAAAATGGAGAGGCTCGGTGTATATCATCCATTTTTGACATTATTTTCTAAACATATCTCTCAGCCATGCTTTGAGAAATGTTTCATTTACTTTATTAAATATCCGCCTTCGAGACAATACAACACTTTTTCACACTTTTAAGATTTATTTCCAATCATTTATGCACATTTCGCCTTGCTTTTCTAAACAACAAAGTCAGTTTTGTGTACCTAAGTAAATGGAATTCATGTTTACATTGGGAAATGAAATTTTTACACAGTTGTTCAATGAATACAACAAAGTACCTTCTATTGACATCGAGGGATCTTGGCCTAGATTAGTGAAGGATTTTAATAAAATGAGAAGTAGTGCTGACTTTTGAAATGGATTCTGATATCTCGATTGTGTTTTTTTCTTGAGTAAATGATTTAATATTTCATAAGTAAATAACAAATGACAATAGACAGTAAAATCGTACGTAATTATAGTCAATTCGGAGAACAATTGTGTGTATTCAGAAGAAAAAACATCACATAGGAGACAGAAAAGAGTGCAAGATCAGAAATGATTTGCGATATTAAACTTCTATATTCTTTTAATGTACTAGATGATCAGTTTAACACGGGTTATCATTTGCTAAATTGCAAAATATTTTGAAAGAGGATTTACACTGTAAAAAATGTGTTTAGATGATAGACACTTTCCTAAGCACTTTCTTGTCACACTTTTTTTGATGCGTTGAAATTCTAAACACATTTAATTTCATTACGTGTAACGGAAAGTGTTTAGACCCTAAACACTTACATGTTTAGACTTTAAACACTTTACAAAACATGTTATGATACATGTTTACAAATTAAACACTTGGATGTTTTCGTTGTCTTCCTACAAGAAAGCTGAAAAAATAACAATTGTTTACATTTTGAGTTTTATTCAATGAACATTCAAACAGGGATTATTTATAAAGAATTTTAAATTAAATATACATTAAATTTTTACACGCTGGTTTTAATTCTAACCAGATTAGCAAGCAGTTATTTCTCATGTCTGTATCAAGTTTAACTTCCAGCAATTTTTCACTGAGCAACACACGCATAATTTGTTTTCATCTGTGACCGTCAGTAGGTAATCCACTGTCGTTATTTGAGAATACTTTTAGGTTGTTCAAAGCTATAACGAACAGCAGACTTCACAAAACTCAGTTTCCCCTAGAAAGTAAGAAGTGTTGAAAATGTAAGAACGATGGCATGTCATTGTGGACTTGGAGATGGCAACAGTTTCTCTGATACATGTATTTTTGCTTTCAAGTTCGATGTGGACCATATCCTGTAAGAAAGAAATTCAAATTTTATCAAAATATGCTTTTCAATGGCTGGATTTGTATGAATCTTTTTTTTTTTTTACATGTTTGATAGCTATTATTGTGCTACTTTTATTGAACCTCGTCTATATAACCACTATTTAGTATTGATACTGTTATAGATATTATTGATATTCTATATAGTGTACTCCTTTCTAGATTTCAGGAATACAAAATATATAACCGAAGGTAATCTTGATCTACAGCTACATGTGGAAACGCATGTCTATTTACGTAGCCCATCATGGTCAATTTATGTAAAATGAAAATAATAGTTAACATACCTTTTATCGCAGTAATGTTGCAGTTTCAATGCATTTCACAATCTCTTCATGGTTATCACTTTGATTAGCATTCACTTCCTTTAATCCATCTTCTTTAGTAACATTGGGATTTCCTTTGTTTCGATAACCGCTCTATTTATCATTCGAATAAATATGCGTCATTTCCGGGAAGATAACTCTGCACTTCACAGAAAAGTGTTCAATTTCTAAACACTTATATCTAAACATGTGTTAAATCTTAACATCATTTAGATATAACACATGTTTAGACATAAGTGTTAAGCCGTTAAACACAATCTAACACACGTTTAGACCTAAGTGTTTAGCTGTTAAACACAATCTTATACATGTTTAGGTCAAAACACGTAATGGAAGTGTTTATTTTCTAAGCGCATTTTTTACAGTGTAGATTCTTGTTTAGAATTGATAAAATATAGTGTCTTTTGGACATAAATGTACATTCACACTACATGTAATCGAAAGATGTACTTCATAAAATTTTCATTTTAAAAACTTGTATTATTTAAATGAAAAAAATTAAACAGGGAATGGTTTAAAAAAAATTAAACAATATCACACGATTTATTACTTTCTTTTATACATGTTTATTTGAGCAAATATATGATTTGGCCTAAATAAGTTCTAAAGAATTTCAAATAGAAGGAGAGCGTATTTTTTTTTCAAAAGCTCTTCTCTTGTGATTTTTGCTTCATCATGAGAAAAAAAAATAATAAACGTTTATTTCCAAATCTGAGTGCACCCTTTCAATTCCCGAAGGAAAAAAATATTGATTACATTTGTAATTGCATTTTGTAATTTTGTCAAATTATTCAATTTTGAAAGCATAAGCTCAATCTGTACTTGGAATTTTAAGAGACTATTAACACAGGTAAATTTTTGTGTCCTCAGAGGTCATTTTATTACAATTTTATGTACTCTCATTATTGTGTGTAATATCCCTTGAGTGCTCTCTCTCTCTCCCTCTCTCTCTAACGCCTAGACTACTTTAATCTCGTGCTTGTATTCACAGGCGTTCATTGATGTCTGGTTAAGTTGTTTACCATGGAAAAGATGTAAGACTTCTGTTTGTATGACACTATTTTCATAATCTTAAAATTTTTTTTTAATAAATATGTGATCATACTTTGATCAGCAGAAATATGACCTGTTACTTTGAAATGAACGATCGTGATTTATTTCATTAAAACCCAAGCAGAATAAATAAATATATATATATATAAATCAGTTACAAGTATATTATTATCAAGAGGCATATACCTGCAAAATTTACACTTTATAATTGTTTGCTATACATTTACCTTTAAAAAGTTAGGACCAAAAAAAAGAATGTAATAAAGAATTTGTTATTATACGAGGGCCGTTCAAAAATTACGCGGACTTGTTGCACAGAAGTAATATTTGACGAAAAATAGGGCAAAATTTCACAAATAATATAAAAGAATCTTTTCTTATATGGTCTTCAAAATTTCATATCAAAATGTTGTAAATTGGTATCAATTTTGAGTGATTTTTCAGGACATACCATTAAGTCACGGCGCAGCAAAATCTTCGACGTCACAAGCATTATAAAAAATATGTGATTGAGCTTTCATTTTCTCAACATTTTCCCTTGAGTACCTGTATAGTTTGAGTTACCTTATCTACTCAACATCAAAACACCATTTCTTGTCAAGCTTAAAAGCTATTAAACAAGTAAAGAATATTCTTTTTTTTGTTTTAAAACCAAACACTACTTATGAGATATAGTGTGATATTGGTGACTCTCAATCACGTTCTTTACAGTCCGGATAAAGTTAACTTTTCGTCTATAATCTTCTTCCCGTCCTCCCGTATAGCCTTTTTACAGAGGTCTAACTGTCTAAATTTCAATTTGCTATTTGTGGGCGAATGTCACGAGTAGCCTAGCTTACTACATGTTTTATTATGCATGTTTTGGATCTATGTTGCCGATATCTCGAGCATTACACATATTTTAACAAAAGTGTGGTGCGCCGTCAATTCAGGAGACGTCATTTTAACAGTCGTTTTCACGGGAATCGCATCAAAGAAAAATCACTGTATTTCTGGTAGTACTCCAAATATTACGTCCGAACATAATAATAGAACAATTCAAAGGTACATTTGAGAAAATTGTTGAAAAATATCTCGAATTTTAGAAAATAAATGAGTTAATTTTTTGAATCCGCATGCTTTTCCTTCCGTTTTTTTGTCGTGCGCCGTACCTCTCCATCAACGATATCAACATACCGAAAATTTTAGTAGAATTTTTTTAAAATACAGAAATTTTGCCCAAAATTTATTGGAATCTTTAAGATACATATTTCTGTGAAATTTTATAACTATATGACGTATGTAAGAGTGAATAATAGCACAATCCGCGTAATTTTTGAACGGCCCTCGTAGGAATTAATTTTGCTTAAAGAAATTCTATGAAATAATAAAGATTTTTATTCGTCAAAACAAATTTGACAATTGGATTCATAGAATATTTTCAAAGTATCTTCCGTACATTTTCGTTATTCTTGTTGGTATAATCCTATTTATATAAGGTTTAATGTTAGATTTCTTATTGTAGGAATGAATTTGGTCATATGATTTCTAACTTTATTGCATATTGAGCATTTTTTCTGCATCAAAATTAAAAACAAAATTTAGCCGTGATCACCATGGTCATCCTGAATTTTATAATTCCATAACAAAAGAAAGACAAGACTTAATGTTTCCCTGTAAGTACATGTAGTCAGTATGTTTTTTTAAGTATACATGTTTGTAATTTATGGTTTTATAAAGATTTAAAGTAGCTGATAATCTAATTTTTTTTTCGGTATTATTTGTTTTGTCTTTTTGCTTAACAACCAAAACACATACGAGGGGTTATAAAAAAGTTCGTGGACTGAGGCTATAAAATTAGTACTATGTAGTCTATGCTTTCAAATTTTATATGGAACATAAAAAAAGCAAAACATAAAGAAATGTTGAAAATTTGAGCTTGATACGTTCATTATTTGCCAAAATATTATAAAATAAAACCGACATTATATGATCACCCGGCGCTGTCGTCGTTTATTTTCATGACGTCCGACAACTTCATTGTTTTTCAATGTTCGCGTTTTCTACCTATACACTTATTTTGATGAGATTCCCTGGATCTGAGTAAGGTCTTAAATCAGCCTTGTTTATATGACTTTACAATGTCATGAAAAGCGGCTTTCAATGAATATAATATTCCAAATGGATTAATACATTGGGGGAGATCTTCGCTTGATAGTGCCCGCATATTTTGCTAGTAGTAGTTAAATATTTACAACACATGATCAACGTCATTTTTTGACGTGATTACTTTTCATACCTTGACTACAAATCGACATTAACTGTGCATCCCGTTTCTCTCTGTATCTATTTTGACATTAAAATACAAGCACTCTGGATGCATATTATTTCTCTGTAGCCAGTTTAAACATTTCTTGGTCTATACCAGTTTTTTTCAGGGGCAAAACTTATCAGAATGTTGGAAAGGGAAACCCCTCCCCCCTTTTGACGTCATTTTCAAGGCCTCATTTGTTCGGACACTCCATGTAAAATTTACGATAAAATTTCATAAAACTTCCAGAATGAAGTAAAAATTTCATATCTTATGGATCAAATGTGTCCCAACACATACTTGAATTAACGGGATTTTTGGATGTCAAATGTTCATATTAAAAGAATTTTTCTCAGTTACACTCAGGATGTAGGTTGCGCCGCCTGGACATACCATTGCTTACAAAAACATTACTAATTCATTAAAAATTTATTCTTTAGATGGAAAAGATGATGCTAGCTAGATATTTTAAAATTCATTGATGTACCTAAAGCGATTTTAATTTTACGGCGCTAGTCACGAACTTTTTTGATAATCCCTCGTAGCAACGATTTTTTTCTTTAATGTATCTTATTGACCCATTATAATTTTTTTTTAATTGGCAAACACGCTTGACAAAACAATTTTAATTAAATAGTGAAAAATTATCCTTCATAATTCTCATTATACAGAGTTTAACAACATTTAATCTTGCTAAAAATTCCAATCATAAGAATTGTATAAGAGTATACATAATGTATCAAGATAACATATGATTATACCAATATTTATTTTTAGAGCAAGTAAAGATCTATGATATCAGACGATTTCGCCGAGACATGGTTCAATTTCCAGTCGAAAAAGAAGTTCGATTTACTTTCAAACACCAAAGACACTATTTACGGTTAAAAAGAAATTGGGACATAGATATAAAAAGACCTGTATATGTTTTGAGGAATGGCAAAGTGGAACAGCAGACGGTTCCGAATAGGAAGGTACTTTGTTAGGGGGGCCAAAATGGCTATACAGCCCTCCTCTCCCTCTCTCTCTCTCTCTCTCTCTCTCTAAAATTTGGTAACATTGTGCATATATGTCGGTAGGGAGCATAAGATTTGTGACTCTCCTCTCTCTCTCTCTCTCTCTCTCTCTCTCTCTCTCTCTCTCTAAAATTTGGTAACATTGTGCATATATGTCGGTGATTAATGAAAGTAAAATTCAAAACATGTTTCATATTTTTATTTATTTTATGATGCCAAAAGTATGCAGATATTTTCACACCACTTATCTTCTTCGTGTTGGTGGCACACATGGCCTCTACAGAGCCTGTTGAGTCGCCCTTGTGGCGCAGTGGTCAAGGTTTGGTCTAAATTAAGACTCTCCCACTGCGAGTCTTGGAGACCGGTCCTTTGGTTGAGACCGTATAAACCGAGAAAGTTTCAGTTTCAGTATTGTGACTGGATTTTCAGTTATAAGACGAGATAATCTGGCAGATTGCGATGTCTTAGAAAATGTATGTTTAGCCACAATTACAAGCTGTTGTTTTCTGCAGTTTTGACGCTATTGTCAAAAAAAAATAACGGCTATAATGAATGCAAGTATTTATGTTAAACTGCATTTATACATATACTTGTATATGTATGATACAGCACAATACAAAATGGGTAGAAAAACTTGCAGTTGTCCATGTTTCGACCATATCATCGGCATTTTTATGGTATCAATAATATGTTTTATGCATCGTTTGTGTGATTTTTAGCTGAAAATGCATATGATGAATCTCAGATACTTACAGTCGTACACGAATTAAAAGCACTCATACATGTATTCATTATAGAATGACCTTCAATTTAAACGACTAGCTTTACCTTGAACGATCAAGTACAAATTTTATCTATTTTCGGATTGAATTGCAGATATATTCTTCTATAGATCAATAAATAAATTAGCCAAATGCTTTTCATTTAGTTTAAAGTGTTCTTAAATGCTCATTAAGATTTCAATCATTAATGTTTCTTTGAAAAGAAGAATAAGAGTAGCATGACCATTTTAATTCTTTTGAAATGTTGACGTAGAACTTCTTATTGATTGACAAGTTCGTATAATTATGTTTCTCTTTAACTGCACGATTCCCAAGTGGTTCCATTAGTATTCCTTATTTAAAACAAATAAATGTTTTTACTTACGTTCTTTATACAAATTTAGCTTATGTAACTGTAACAGGAAAAGTTGTATGTGCCGATGAAGTGTCCCTCCTCTATATCTATACTTATAAATGACTTTTTTCGTTTTTACCTGTAGTACTCTGAAATTCAGGTTTTATTGAGTTCAATTTGCTATTTTTTGTACATTATGTTTTCTTAACTTTTGATTCAATAGTTTTCATGTGCCTTTTTAAATTTGTCTTTTTTCCCAGTATTGTACAATTAGGTAGTGATTATAATATAATTCAATAACATTTATTCTCTATTCAATAAGACCACCATATTTTACCAAGACATAACAAAGAAGGCAGCGATTGCATTAACCTGTAGAAGGAAAAAAATGGGAAGATGCCAGCACTCTTTGGTAAGAATTTTCATATATCGTATTTATCTTTGATAAGTGCATATTTAAACACAATTGCATACTTGAAGAAATTAAACTTTTTGGCTAAAATTGGGCATGACTATATACCAAGAGACACTTCATCAATGCTATTGATGTCTCTGCCAACACAATGAATTGGCTGTAAAACAAAACTGGCAGGTCTTATGATAGAACAAATTATAATTAAGTAAAATTCACATGATGACAACCTAACAATCAAACTTTATGATAAGCTTATTGTTTTCAATTGTTTTTTTTTATCGTAAACTGCATATGGACTTTAAACACATTGAAGAAATATTCATATGATATGGACTTTCTTTCTAAATTGATTCGATACGCAAGAGAATGCGCAAAGTAAGAACAACTTCTATCGAGGTAATTAACAAGGTAATAATTGAAAAACAAATTGATAAAAAAAAAAAAAACCAAGAGTATCAACAGTCTCGTTTAAAATCATCATTTTCATGCTTTTCAGAAAGGAACTCTGATTATTAACGGTACCTACCATGCAATAGAGCCTCTAGAGGTGCCGCATCACAGAAATATTCTACACAGAATCTATCAACCACCTGAAACAGTAGATTTCAAATCGGATTTCATTTATACAGGTAATATTTTAGATAAGATACTCTATATTATATTTTTTATGTGAATGCTAGTTTGTGAAAGAGGCCTAGTAAAGATGAAAACATATTATTAGCATTTGCAATTTTTTTTTATGTAAATGAGTAGGTCCTTTCTCCAGAGTCAATTGTTCATTTTGTTTTTAAAAAAATATTACATTAAGCGTTTTTTTTTTTTTGCAAAAAATGCTTATAATAAAATAATATAGTATTTAAATGCTCTAGATCAGTTCCATGCTATGTAAAATCTTCTTTAGTTACAGATTGTTCGTTGAAAACTCTTTCACCGAGTTGATAATAGACTATGCCACTTTAGCCAACAAATATTTGTGTTTTCTTTTTTCTTTCTTTATTTTTTTTAAACAGAAGTGTTTTTAATTATTTTCACAGAGGGAGGTAAGCGACCAAGAATGTATAATCATACTGAAAATCAGCGCTCTAAGCGTTACGTTGGCGAACTGAAAGTCGAGCTTTTTGTTGTGACGGACTTTCCCATTTATAATTTGTAAGTCATATAGAATTAGAATAATATATTTTCATGAACATGTACATGCAGTTATTATCCAAAAATGAAATGAAATGGTGAATATTTGATATTATACAAAGTAGAAATTAGTATAATTTTAAATTCAAAATCATATACAGTATCTATCTTTACATAAACATATGCTCTATTTACACCATGAACTTTACCAAACGAGGTAAACATGATGGAATATATTTTGAAAGGGGAGAAAAGAGAGAAACTAAGAAGTAATTGCAAATTTTGGTTTAATGTTGCAGCTGGTATCAGAGAAGCACTAAAACCACAGTCGCTGAAAAGGACTTCGACGCAAAAGGAAAAATCCGAGAGTTTTATGCCTTTACAATCAATGCTGTGAGTTATCAATTGTATAAGAATTAATTATTTTAAAATTTTCATGATTTTTTGTTGACATTTCATACCCATAAATTTGCAAGTTCAATTATCTAAAGATAGGATTCTCCTTTGGTTTCTGACTAGATGAAATATTCAAAGTATATTTGCTTATATGTCTTATATATTCAGATTTAAGAGATCTAAAAGATTTTATTTTTCTTTTCTCATCACACTTGTACAACTTTAAATAGAAATGGTTAATTGATTTTGAAATCTAGAAGAAACTATATTTTGGCGGAATGGCGGCGTATGAAAATACCTTCTCATAATTATTATAGAACAATTAATTTAGTGATAATTTTTACACAAACAAAGACTTGAAGAAATTTTCAAATTTAAATCAAATTAATAACAATGGACTAATTTTAATAAAACAAATAAAATGTATATGATTTTCCAAATAAAGTACAATTAAAAGTTTCCTTTCTAAGAACAAATTTAAGCCAAAAATCCGAAAAAGTGGTTTTTTTTAATATCATTTTGTATTTTTATAAGACAATTTTACCGTATATGAAAATAAGAAAAATTTAAATATAGGAAGCATATCAGTATAAATTATATATCCTAAAAAATTAAAAAAGAATTAGAGAAAATTCGGATTAGCCAATGTCCATTTTAGTTAAATTACTTTTGCCAATTTGGTAATGTCAACTTATAGATACTTTTTGGTAATATCTTTTAATGCAAAATTAAAAATAATAATCTTTTGAAATAGAAGTGGGCAATCAATGATTGGCAACAGTTATATTTTTTATTCCTACATGTCCAGGGAAGAGGTAATGTACTTGATCTGACCTTGCATCTTATCTGTATAAAACGTCAAATTTAATAAAACTGATATGATATTGTCTTCTTGATTCTGTGAAAATTTCATTAATTTATAAAAGAAATTTGAGACGAATCCTACCTTAACATTACATTAGGCTTTCCGCTACCTTTCATCCCACGAATCTTTGAAATTTTAGAACTTAACAAGAATTAAACCTCACCCATCAGCCTCCCTCACGAACATAGTAAAATTTCAAAAAACATTAAAACGGAATATCCAGAAGCATAAAATCAATAAATGAAGAGTTTTTTTCCGTAGATTGATCTGAGGTACCAGTCCATAACAGGTGTGACGTTTACCATTAAAGTGGTATACGCCGGGATCTTAATTGCTGATGTAAGTATTGAAAACCTTATTGAACAAGAAGCATGTTACTAACAAGCCTATCCGTTTTAAATTACTACCTTCTATTATTTGTACAGATAAGTACATAAAACAGCTATGTATATTTGAAATTATCTTGAAAATCATAAATTCGTCGAAATCTGAGAGTCAAGCAGAATCCAGATTATACTAATCTATGTTTGAATATAACTTAGTTTAATTCAAATGCAAATTATGGCGACTAAAATATGTAGGATCCAAGTTCCTCTACATGGACAGAGTCGGTTAAGATTAGCGCTCCGAGTCGAGACCAGGTAGACTCGAGTAACGCCCTCAACAACTTCCGGACCTGGATTTCAAGTGCTTCCGGACTCCCAGGATATGACCATGCTATGCTTTTCACGGGGTATCATAAACATTTATATTCTTTAAACCACTTGTTTTTCTTTTTCTGGATTTCTTGAGGTATTGTACGGTTAAATGTGGAGAATCTCTCCGAAAATACGAAAAAAAAAATGTGTTGATTCTACCTGACAGTTTGTTGACCATAATTTCGAATCTTTCACCACTGATAGGTATGATCTGACAAGTGGGGGAAGCAGCAGTAATGCTGGTATTGTATTTTTAAGCATTCAAGGAGTTCAAACGAAGAATGAATGTGTTTACCAAGCGTATATATTTACTTTTGTGTATTTCATATTTTTCAATGCTTTTTTTTTATTTAAAGAGATAATTTTCAGAGTTTCGAGTTTACAAGTCACTTATAGTATGTTTAGCGATTATTCTAGAATATAGAAATTTAAAGTTGATAAAACATTTGTTGTTTTTCTTATTTGATTTACAATTTTGTTCTTATCATCAAGGTTTAGCTTGGCTTAGTGCTACGTGTACAGCTAGTAGCAACTCAATCGTAGAGGACCATTTTGATGCAATTATTGCAACTGTCGCAGCTCACGAATTAGGCCACAAGTAAGTAAAATTCTGAATTAAATGCCGAATGAAATAATTTTCCCGTTTCAAAAACAATTTTTTGAATGTATTTTTTTTAAAGTTTGGGGGCCGCTCATGACGGTGATGGGAACTCTTGTTTAGCAGACGACAAGTACACCATGTCTCCTAGCAGTGGCGGTGTCACTGATTCACGTGCCATTAACCATTGGTCATTTTCTTCTTGTTCCGTCAGTTACTTTGAACAGTACATTGCAGATCTTGACACGTAAGTCAAATGTTTAAATGTTCAAAAATTCCAAAATAATTATAATTTTTAAAAGATAAAACACAAGAACATAGTTAAGGCACATTATATATATATTGTGAAAGCACTGTTGGTTAATTTACAATACTTTTTCAGGGGTGGTAACAATTGTATGTCATCCCTTACTGCTAGTCACAACCCAACAGCCATTGACAGTTACCTGACAACTCTTGCTGGCCAAGTTTATTCAATTGATGAGCAGTGCAGGATAAAGAAGGACAATTCCAGCTCATTTTTCTGCAGGGTAAGGCTTCTTTTTTCGAAATAAAAATTCTAGTTTTACAAAAATATACTTCATTAAACAAGAGGCCCAGGGGCCACATCGCTCACCTGAGCAATTGGCTAGGAAAAAGCACACATCAGATCAGAACTGAAAGTTTACTGGGGGGGGGGGGGGGGGGGCGTGAATTTTAACCCCCCAGGGGGTCATGATTTTAACAAAGCTTGAATCCACCACCTGAGGATGATTCCCTATTAATATCACTAGGCATGGCTTTAAAGTACTAGAAAAGAAGATTTTAAAAGGTTTCCCTAGAAATTCCTGTGTAAAACTTTTATCTGCCATTTGGCCTCACCCTACCGCCAGGGGTCATGATTTGAACAAACTTGAATCTACACTACCTGAGGATGATTTCAAATGAGTTTCATCTTTCCTGGCCCAGTGGTTCTTGAGAAAAAGATTTTAAAAAAATTTTCCTACATATTCCTATGTAAAACTTTTATCGGCCATTTTTGCCCCACCCTACCCCCAGGGGTCATGATTTGAACAAACTTGAATCTACACTACCTGAGGATGATTACAAATGAGTTTCATCTTTCCTGGCCCAGTGGTTCTTGAGAAGAAGATTTTTAAAGATTTTTCCTATATATTCCTATGTAAAACTTTGATCGTCCATTTTGGACCCACCCTACCCCTGGGGGTCATGATTTGAACAAACTTGAATCTACACTACCTGAGGATGATATCAAATGAGTATCATCTTTCCTGGCCCAGTGGTTCTTGAGAAGAAGACTTTTAAAGATTTTTCCCATCTTTCCCTATGTAAAACTTTGATCGCCATTTTGGCCCCACCCTACCCCTGGGGGTCATGATTTGAACAAACTTGAATCTACACTACCTGAGGATGATTCCACATGAGTTTCATCTTTTCTGGCCCATTGGTTCTTGAGAAGATTTTTTAAAAATGCCATTATTTTTTCTCTAATTCATTATTATCTCCCCTTTTGAAAAGGGCGTGGCCCTTCATTTGAACAAACTTGAATCCCCTTTACCCAAGGATACTTTGTAGCAAGTTTGGTTGAAATTGGCCCAGTGGTTCTTGAGAAGGAGATGAAAATGTGAAAAGTTTACGACAACGACGCCAACGACAACGACGACAACGCCAACGCCAACGACAGACAACGGACAAATTTTGATCAGAAAAGCTCACTTGAGCCTTTGGCTCAGGTTAAAAAATAAGAATGTTCCACATAATTCTGATTTTTAGAATTTCATATCGGATCCCTCAGCTGTGTGTGCCTTTATGTACTGCTCTATTCCTGACGGAAGTGGATATTGTTCTACTGCAGTACCATGGGAAGGTACCTCATGTGGAAACCAAAAGGTAACATCTCTAATTTAATTTGGCATATACAGTAATACAGGTATTTCACTTTTCTTGATTGAGATAATTTTTTTTCTCTATGCAGTGGTGCATTGCTGGACAGTGCGTTTCAGACTCGCGGGCAGCATCTGTTCCCGACACTTGTGTATTCGGGGATACCCCAGGGGTGATTGCTAATGACATGGATTGCGCAACTCTTATATCTACTTTCCCGGGATATTGTTACCAGTCTTATTATCAAGGGAAATGTTGTGGATCCTGTGCAGCTACATACATTTCGTATATTCCAGGTATGTCCCTTACTTTTGATTAATTATACATTATGTATTTATTCATTAATGTTCATACCTATGTTGGACCAGTGTCGATTTGAACGTTTTATCATTCCTTGAGTATAATTTTTGAAACAGGTAAAAGAATAAGGCTTTAATACTGTATCATTCCTTATTTAACGTGCATAAAATAAAATGGAAACGTTTTATCACATAAAAAAAAAAATCATAAAATGATTAACGGTGCCAAATGTTCAATGTTATCCTAAGAATCCAATCTACGATGCTATAAAAATATAAGTAAATCAATGCTCATGCAGCGTAATGGTCGTAATTGAGTCTTTTTTGTATGTCTTTCAATGTCAAACATTTCAGGATGCGAATACGGAGACCACAATACCGGATGCGTTGCCTCTTCATGTTCATTTTACAGTGCAGCGACATTGAGCTCTGGCTGTTGTGGCACTTGTTATACAGGAACAACTCCAGGACCGACAACAACAACAACAGGGATCACAACAACTGCTGGACTGACAACTACACAATCATTAACAACAACTGATGGACTGACAACAGCACAACAGCAATCTTCAACATCTCCATCCAGTATTTCTCTTATATCATCCACAACAGCTCCGACGACGCCATCATTCTCTACGTACCCGACGTCATCAACAACATCAACAATAATGACTACGGTCAGTAAAGAACCAAAACCTGGCAAAAAGTATACATTTTATATACAAGTGCCGGTACCATGACATCTTTTAAAAGGCTAATTACTAGTATTTTTTTATTGTACATTTTTTTTTAATTCCTGGCAGGCTTCTTGTTCCGGGGATAATCCACAAATTACTATAAGTGGCAACAATTGTTCAGTTGCAATTGCAGTTTCACAGCACAACTGTTATTCATCGTCAATTAACACGTACTGTTGTGAATCGTGTGCATCTGTTTACACAGGAGTTTCAGGTAAAACAACAGACACCTAAGAAATGGATGATGTTAACCCTTCCCTACCGACCTCGGAGAATTTTATATCACAAAAATACACAAATTCCTAAACCTATCACACCTATTTCCGATATCTGAAATCATTTTCAGTTTGAGTAAATCTTAAGATATTGAGGGTATATGAAATCATACTTCTCGGTGCTCTGTTTTAGAATGGTATTACTGTACATGCATTTCGTTTATTTGTTTTTTTTCTATATATTTCTATTTATGTTGAATTTTATATAAAACTAAAATTTGTATTTTGAAAATAAATCGTATATACATCAATGTGCATGAAATAGAAACACAATGGTTTTCACTTGCAAGAAGGTGTATCTCTTCACTTTCCCTACCGCAGTCAGGTGAGTCCTATCTTCAAAAATGATTGAACTTCCTTCTATTGTCTGCTCACTCTGCTGATTTTGCAGTTGAGTAAACCAAAACGTCAGAACGTACCTATGGAAAGTGTAAATGCGGTCCGGATATTTTATAGATGTCATAAACCGCGCCAAACTTGTTCTTTTTTTAATACACTCAGGTCGCTGTTAGTTTTCTTCGAAATACTTTTCACGACTAAGGTCTTAAATTAATCATAAGGAGCTATTTTGCTTTTTGGTGTATTTTTCAATTAGTATTTAAACTAAAAACTTTATCATTTTTTTTCAGAAGTCATTATAAATTTAACTATAAATATACAGCTCAACATACTTTTAAAGCTCACATTGTTTTTCGCACAAATCAAGGTAACATTCTTCTGGTAGCAAAATTAACATTATCGAACTTCAGTACGACGACATAACCCTACATTGTATTATATATACATTGTAATGTCAAAAGTAAATGTCTTTTAACATTGTTACCTTAAGTTCTAAAGTGTCTGTTTTAAAAGGTAATTTATCAGTAAATGATACAATGTAACAAATATATGAATCTACCATAGGTATACACAAGTTTAATTAAACGAGCTTTCTTTCACAACATTTAGTTGAAATTTTTTGATTAGCTTCTTGAAAGCAAGTATTTTTCTAAATACTTTGCTCATTTACCCTACTCGTCTTAGTTTTGTCGAAAAGTACCAGTCTGGCAAAAATGTACAATACTGCAGAAAGAAACAATGCCAATAAGGAGGATACTGAAGTATCGTTTCCCCTTTCAAATAGTAAATTCTTTCGAAAGGAAAATTCTTTTTCATTTGCTGTTTGAAGCTTTAAAATTTTGCAGTGGGATTGATCCTTCATGATTCTAGATTTTAGAAAGTTACTCTGAAAAAAATTAGCTTTATAGCAAAGAAAGTAGTCAAACAGATGAGAAATATTGTTGTAATCTTGCGCTAAAGAGTCAGAATGTACAGAAAAATACAAGTAACGGGAACTGTATTGTGCCAATGTCTTATACCTTCCTGTAATAAGCTACAGCTTTCAACAGAACAAATACTACTACTTTCGCAATTGGAAAGAATCCATGAAAAATCATTTGGGAATAGTTGTTATTTATCAGCCAAGAGTATATAAAAGTCCTACCTGTTATGAAATGTGAATTATGTTTTTAATAAGTGAAATAAAATGAGAATAATGCATAAAATCACTTTTAAAATATATTTTGTGTTACCTTTATACACAATAACGCATCAAAACAATGTGACCTTAATTTGTGCGAAAAACCATGTGAGCTTAAAAAGTGTGTTGAGCTGTATTACGTAGTGGCTTTAAATCTAAGGAACATAGATAGATATGACAGTAATTTCAAATAAAATGTAAATTTCATCTGTTTTAATATACAGTTCATTACATAACTCCAGGTTGTTCAGAACTGATTATAAATTTAACTAAAATATATTATTTAGTGGCTTTATATCTCAGGAACATGGATAGATATGACAATAATTTCAAATAAAATATAAATTTCATCTGTTTTAATATACAGTTCATTACATAACTCCAGGTTGTGAATATGGAGACAGATCAACGTCCTGTGACGTAGCGAGTTGTCCCTATTACGATAGCCATTCCAGGGATGTCCTCTGCTGCGATACTTGCGGAAGCATAACAACCGCCTCTCCCGTACGGTTTGTTTAAAAAACAGATACTTTAGTAACTGTTTACCTTAAAATTTTAATTTTTAATTCAATTTAAACAATATTTTATTCACTGATGTTATTGTGAATAGGATTGGGCAGCAGGCACAGCCTATTTTAGCCCTCACCCTACATTACGGTCAAGGTACAAAACAAATAATGATAATAAAAGAATGTACAAAAGAAGAGAGAAACAAGAGGCCCATGGGCCACATCGCTCACCTGAGCACTAAGGGTAGGAAAAGTAGAAAATGGCTTTTTATTGAAACGTTTAAATCCAAAAGTAGTCCCATGACCAATCATGGATTTGCTATTTTTTAGAAAATGATTTTTAAAGAATTTTCCTATATATATCTTTAAAAACTTTGGTCGGCCATTTTTGGCCCCGCCCTACCCCCAGGGGTCATGATTTGAACAAACTTGAATCTACACTACTTGAGCATGCTTCCATATAAATATGATAAAATATGGCTTTGTCATACTTGAGAAGATGTTTAAAGAATTTTCCTATATATTTCTGTGTAAAACTGTGTAAACTCGGCCAATTTGGCCCCGCCCTACCCCTGGGGGTCATGATTTGAACAAACTTGAATCTACACTACCTGAGAATGCTTCCATATAGATATGATGAATTATGGCTTTGTCATACTTGAGAAGAAGATGTTTAAAGAATTTTCCTATATATTTCTGTGTAAAACTTTCTGTGTATATTTCTGTGTAAAACTCGGCCATTTTGGCCCGCCCTACCCCTGGGGGTCTTGGCCCCGCCCTACCACTGGGGGTCATGATTTGAACAAACTTGAATCTACACTACCTGAGCATGCTTCCATATAAATATGATGAATTATGGCTTTGTCATTCTTGAGAAGATTTTTAAAGAATTTCCTGTATATTTCTATGCAAAACTTTCGTTCGCCATTTTGGCCCCGCCCTACCCCCGGGGGTCATGATTTGAACAATCTTGAATCTACACCACCTGAGCATGCTCCAAATAAATTTGATGAATTATGGCTTTGTCATTCTTGAGAAGAAGATTTTTAAAAAAAATTCCTATATATTTCTATGTAAAACGTTGGTCGGCCATTTTGGCCCGGCCCTACCCCAGGGGGTCATGATTTGAACAAACTTGAATCTACACTACCTGAACATGCTTCCATATAAATATGATGAATTATGGCTTTGTCATTCTTGAGAAGAAGATTTTTAAAGAGTTTTCCTATATATTTCTATGTTAAATTTTGGTCGGCCATTTTGGCCCCGCCCTACCCCCGGGGGTTATGATTTGAACAAACTTGAATCTACACTACCTGAGCATGCTTCCTTATAAATGTGATGAATTATGGCTTTGTCATTCTTGGGAAGAAGATTTTTAAAGAATTTTCCTATATATTTCTATGTAAAACTTTGGTCGGCCATTTTGGCCCCGCCCTACCTCCGGGGGTCATGATTTGAACAAACTTGAATCTACACCTGAGCATGCTTCCATATAAATATGATGAATTATGGCTTTGTCATTCTTGAGAAGAAGATTTTTAAAGAATTTTCCTATATATTTCTATGTAAAACTTTGGTCGGCCATTTTGGCCCCGCCCTACCTCCGGGGGTCATGATTTGAACAAACTTGAATCTACACTACCTGAGGATGTTTCTCCATAAGTTTCATCTTTCCTGGCACAGTGGTTCTTGAGAAGAAGATTTTTAAAATATGCCACCAAATTTTCATTAATTCCCAATTATCTCCCCTTGAGTGAGGGCGTGGCCCTTCATTTGAACAAACTTGAATCCCCTTTACCCAATGATACTTTGTGGCAAGTTTGGTTGAAATTAGCCCAGCGGTTCTTGAGAAGAAGTCGAAAATGTGAAAAGTTTACAGACAGACAGACAGACGGACAGACAGACGAACGCCGGACAAAATGTGATCAGAAAAGCTCACTTGAGCTTTCAGCTCAGGTGAGCTAAAAACACAAACAAAATGCACATGGTAACATAGAAAAAAAAATACAGAAAAAGTCAAATAAGGAAAAAATGTACAAAAGAGAAAAATAGAATGAACAAAATAACAAAAAGACAAAATACAAAGAAGTACCGGTTTGGGAATATTTCTAACAAATAAAAATTACATCTGTATAAATGTATATGACAGTGTTTTATATAAAACGTTTTGTTGTTGCTATAAATGTATGTACAGCTTTAAATATTTTTATATTAATGTCAAGACCATGGTTAGAACTACCATGTAAAATAAATCACATTCAGGGATATGGTCACAGTTTAAAATATTATGTGTCGATTGAAAAAGTACATCTCTTTGAATAGTATATTTTGGATAAACAATAAAGTAGTGATAGGCATCTTCAATACAGTCAGTACAATGTTCACACATTGGAGTTTCAGCTAAATGTTGATTATATAAATCTGCTTTCAAATTACTAGCATTATTCCTTATCTGGCAATGTATTAGGTTATATTTTCTTATTCCAAAATTAAAAAGTTTAATACTTTTTTTTACAGAAATAAGATTTTAAAAGACCCTTGAATGAACATATTCCTGGGGCATTTTTAATATAATCAGGCAAGGTATTCCATTGTTTGACTGTAGAGGGAAGAAATCTTTCCATATAAGATGTTGTTCTAATATTAGGAATTTTGAATTGAACATCATTAGCTCTAAGATTATACGAATGACTTGATGGGTGATAAAGTTCAATCAGATCATACAGATACTGAGGAGAATAACCATTAATAACTTTATAAAACAATATTAGCTTATGAATTTTTCTCCTTGTTTTTAAAAGATCCCATCCAAGTTCATCATACAATTTATTTTGAACGAGAAGAGTTACACCTTAATCCACCTTAACCTTAATTAAAAAATTTTAATTTTTGAAAGATCCTACAAAAACATGTTTAAAGGAGATTATGGCAGAACTCATCGTTATCTAATTTTATCCAGTCACTACTCATTACAAGCTGCAATCAGAAGTTAAAAGGTTATTCCGCTATTTGTTTTTCACTATTCGAATGGCGAACTGCATTCTGTGACCGATTCGCTATTTATGATCAAGTTAACGTGAGTGTCCTTATATTTTTTTGGTCAAAAATAATAATTGACTCAATATAATACATGCCGAAGATGAGAATCAAAGATCAGTCTTACAAAAAAAGACACAAAACCAAATCTAGCCGAATTAAAATGTGATCATACTGATATAAAGGTTAACCTTGTGCAATGGGCTAAATAACATCCTGGATACAATATTTAGTCCTCCTTCTTATTACAATGAAGGGGTCTAGGAGGAACCCTTTGTCAGTCAAAAGGAATCGAGTTAACAAGACCAGACCCTTTTCGCTACTCGCTAGACCAGTCAAAATTGTGAAAAATGCAAATAATACAGTTATAAGAGTACAATGTGTATAGTTCGAGAGCTCACTAACATTCTGAATCCCATATGTAGACCTTCATCTTTTTACAGGGGCGGTGTCTGGGAGGGAACCTTTCACTATCAAATATTATTGAGTTTATAAGACTGTTAACCTATTTAGCTAGCCCGGGATCGTATTTTTAAGTGGAGTACGAATATTTCTAAAACAGCTGCAAGATCACACTAAGTCATTAATATAGAAAATTTAGAATTTCAAGTGAATTCTTAATATACGAGGGGGCTTTTGTCCAAAAAAATTCGCTGCCCTTGAATTTTTTTTTCAATCTGAGTGGTCTTAGATATACTAGCTGTATGACAAATGTTTTGCTGAAAAAACTAAAAGAAAACTTAATTTAAATTATTATCTGAAGATTGTACATGCAATAAGTTTTCTGACCTTGAACTTTGGCCTTTTCAATATATGTAGGGATCGTGCCCAAACGGAGATAATCCATATTATACAGTCAATGGGATGAACTGTTCTGCAGCTGCATTGAGTCAAAATTGGGTGTGCTATGATACATCTATTCATGAAAACTGTTGTGAGTCATGTCCGACGGTTAACACTGGAATAACAGGTACATGAATATACAAATTTCTATCAAATTAATTGGCTATTGCCCTAACAGGTATGTATTTTTTTTCTTAATTTCTAATTTAGGATGTGAATTTGGAGACAGAAGCACCGCTTGCGATGAAGCTAGTTGTCCGTTTTATGATCCAACGTCCCGTGATGTAACGTGTTGTTTAACATGCAATCCTCAAACCACAACCCTTCCTCCAACTACCACTTCTCCTTCAACAACGACCACAACCCTTCCTCAAACCACCACTACTCCTACAACAACGACCACAACCCTTCCAATAACCACCACTACTCCAACTACCACAACGACCACAACCCTTACTCCAACTACCACAAAGACCACAACCCTTACTCCAACTACAACAACGACCACAACCCTTACTCCAACTACCACAACGACCACAACCCTTACTCCAACTACAACAACGACCATAACCCTTCCAATAACCACCACTACTCCAACAACAACGGCCACAACCCTTACTCCAACTACCACAACGACCACAACGACCACAACCCTTCCTCCTTCTACCACTACTCCAATAACAACGACCATAACCCTTCCTCCAACTACCACTACTCCTACAACAACGACCCCAACCCTTCCTCCTTCTACCACTACTCCAACAACAACGACCACAACCCTTCTTCCAACTACCACAACGACCACAACCCTTCCTCCTTCTACCACTACATCTTCAACAATGACAACAACCTTTCCTCCAACTACTCCTACAACAACGACCACAACCCTTCCTCCTTCTACCACTACTCCAACAACAACGACCACAACCCTTCTTCCAACTACCACAACGACCACAACCCTTCCTCCTTCTACCACTACATCTTCAACAATGACAACAACCCTTCCTCCAACTACTCCTACAACAACAACCACAACCCTTCCTCCATCTACAAATACTCCTACAACAACGACCACAACCCTTCCTCCAATTACCACAACGACCACAACCCTTCCTCCTTCTACCACTACATCTTCAACAATGACAACAACCCTTCCTCCAACTACTCCTACAACAACAACCACAACCCTTCCTCCTTCTACAAATACTCCTACAACAACGACCACAACCCTTCCTCCTACCACTGCTCCAACAACAACGACCAAAACCCTTCTTCCAACTACCACAACGATTACAAACCTTCCTCCTTCTACCACTACTCCTACCACAACCCTTCCTTCTACTTCCACTTCAACTACTACAACTCCTTCCCAAGCCACAACAACGACTTCAACTACTACTCTAAAAGACCCAAACGAAGGTCTTGGAAATAATCATTCCTCAAAAATTGTTCTATCACACAAAGCTTTTCTATTTTGCTTTCTGTTCCTTTTATGTATCTGTGGAAAATAATTTTTTATCCTTGTTGCTCAGACATTGTGCAAAGTGCGTTGATATTGTTATCTGTTGATTTTCAATAAATACATAATTTATCTTGTTTTATTCTTGCATTGAAAAGCTATACATTTTAGAATATTACATTCACGTCTATTCTTATTCATATACTATACAAGGGTTTTCTGTCCATAAAGTTCGCTGGCCATGATTTTTATTCAAGGTGAATAGCCCCAGATATACTTATTGTATGACCGAAATTTTCATTGCAAAAGCTTAGAGAAAACACATTATTATCTGAAAACTATATTCAATAAGAATTTCTGACCTTGAAGTTTGACCATGTGACTTTTAAATAAACGTATTAATTTTCAAAGTTTTTTAATTTAAAGAGATAATTTGAAGAAAAAAAAAAGTGTTTCACAAAGTGTAAGTATTTATGGCCTTGATCTATGATCTTTGACCTCAAAATTGATTACTACTTTAGGCCATTGCATAGGAGTTTTGATATTTTTTTTCAAAGAAAGCTCAATGAAACCTGCCGTTATCATCTTGAAAATGATTTTGCCTTATTTCAATTTATGATCTTTGTCCTAAAAATCAAAGGGGTTATGATAAAAGTTCAAATACTTTTAAGATATTGTTCCAAAATCAAATTATTTGACCTTATAATCGATGGGGTCTTAACGTCATAGGGATTTTCAGTATTAAATTCTAATAAAAGAATGAATGTCATAAGAACACATAAGTACTAAGTATTTGCCTCTACACTCGTATCACTACCTGAGTGAAGAAGAACACAAAATAGTTTTTCTGTATTTGTGTTTTACTTACAGAAATATCCGGTATTTTCTTGCATTAAATTGAGAAGAAAATGCACTGATGAGCATTTGCCAATAGGCTTTTTGTGTTAGTTCAATGTACCAGTCTGTTTAAAGGTTCACTTTAATAAAGATTTTTTTGGGGTGGGGGTCTGTATGCAGTTTTTTCCATGTGTTGATTCCTTAGCTTAGGAAAGTTTATAGCACATCTACAGGACAACTTTAATCATCTTCAATCAATCAACAAAAAATGATTAGGCTATAATGCGGAAAATGTAAAAGGAGCTCTGGGAACCAGTGTCTTTCAAATGCGCTTGGTTTCAGGATGGTGTATTTTGTGTATTATGTGTTTTTCTAGGTATGTCTGAATACCCTCATTAAAATAAAAATAAAAATTCGCTGAAGTTACCAAGTTTTAAAAATGTCATATTTACTGTATATAAAAAGAGAGAAGGTATGACACTCGCCATCTTGGATTTCAGGGGGTGCCTCGGTTCATACTTGATTTAAATCAATATCTACATTTTCCCTAGCGGTGTGGGGTGAGATCTAGCTTCAAAAATGATTGAATAACGCCTTTCAAACGTGTGCCGATTTGAACTTGCCGTATAAAACATGCAGTAAATCCAAAACGTCATGATCGATACCAAGCACAGAAATCGAAAGCAACAGAAGTGCAGATTTCTAATGATGAAAAAAGTAGAGGCATCCCGGAATTACAAGGAAAATCTAGAGAGAACAAGTTTGGCATGGTTTCTGACCTCTCTCAGCGAATTTTATTTTTATCTTAATGAGGGTATTCAAACACATAATTCACAAAATACACCATCCTGAAAACAAGCGCTTATGGTGTCTTTTTGTATAAAAACGTCATTTTCGACCCTCATTTGACCCACAGGGTGAAAATAAAAATTCTGGAATCTTTCTGCACATCTACAGGATGGTAGAGGTTTACGACGAGATACGTTTAACTTGTCGCAGAGGTATATAAGGAGCGTAGGGACTTTACTCTTACTTGCAGGAGTAACCTACAGGACACCACCGATAATCAACTGCCAAAAGATGATTAGGCCTATAGGCTATTTGTCCTCAAAGTCAATAGGTATTCTTTTACATACATAAGGAGTTGTATGAAATTCCATTGCAAATGATCGAAGACTTTTCAAGATGTAAACCTCCAACATCGTTGCGAAGGGATAACTATATTAAACTAACTTATAATGTGATTTAAGAAGTTTCCACGTTTATTTTTAGAACTTTTGCTTACATTTATTAAGGTGGGATCTCAGTTGTGAATAAAACATTCATGATAATTAGAATCAACTGTTGCCAAAACAGTACATTTGTAACAATGGACGTCATTATAGTAAATTCCTTTGCTAAGATGAAGATTTACATACGATGTAATTTCATGTAAAGATTGAATATGTTGATGTGTCGGATTTGGATTCATTCATTCAAAACGTATACACACTTCACAAGGCACTAATTAGCCATCTTCCTAAGTCAAGGGGTTATAATCCGAAGCGGACCAGAAACTCTTGACTTTGGAAGATGGCTCCACAGTTTATGTGGAGTGGAGCGGATCAGAAACTCTTGACTTGGGAAGATGTAATTAGCATGATTAGACTCGTATCCCAATGATTTAACAGAATGCCTCAATTACCACTCATCCAAATCTAAATAATTTTAAAAAAAATAGCATAATCATCAAAGATAAAGCAATTATTGTTTATAATTTTTTAAAGGGAAATATTGCTTTGAAACAGGCGGAGAGAAAGAGAGAGGCGGAGTATTTGCACATTTGTGTTTAAGACAACGATTACTGGCATTAGAGAACGAATTTTTTTTAAAGTTCATTACAACGAAGGGGTGTTCACGCAATCCACCACAGGCACCTGAAGTTTTTACGGGGATGAGAAGGTGACCAAATTGTGCAAAAAAAAGAACTGATTCCACATAATAACATAGTGACGGAATGATGGAGGAAAATACATATTTTCCAGAATTTATAGACTATATGAACATGTAAAGCTTTAAATTATCACTTTAGTAATTGTGAACACTTCACTGAACAGATATGTTAGCCCTTCATATTGATCAGAGTGCATGGTTTTCAAGAAAGTTTTTTTTTTCTTGTACTCACACAAGTTTTACCACAATCAGTGGCGTGGCTACCATTAGGCACTTAAGGCACGTACCTACACTCAATTTTTTTTTTCAAAAAAAAAAAAATTAAAACATAATTATAATAAGGATAGAAATAAATGGCTTATAAAATATCATTTTCGCCTATATGAATTAAAAATGTCCTCGACGCTAACAAACTGTGATATTGATATATATTACATATATAATATTGTCAGGGCATGATCATCTTCGCTAGCCAAGGGTTTCTAATACGCTACTTTCCTCATGATTATGAGGAGAGTAGCGTATCAGAAACCCTTGGCTAGCGAAGATGGGCCATGATAGGTATTTATAAGTAACAATCAAACAAAGACTTTTGTCTTCAACATGAGATAATGCATATTTGTTTAAATCTCCAAGCAGGCAAGTCAGATAAATATATAAATCGAAAGAAAAACAAAGATTTCGACTTAAGTTAAATCATATAATAAAAATAATTTGAAAAAAAAAAAGTAAGGAAGAAATAGTGAGGAAGAGGGGACGTAATGTATCGTTTTTGAAAAAAAAAAACCGTTACGCTCAATCAGTGACTAGATCCTTATAAGGCCAAAAAAACCAATAATAGTCTTGTTGTCTGCTACCAGCCTGAAAAAAAAGGGGTAGGTAGGTAGGAAAATTATTTAATTTTTATTTTATTTTTTTTCCGACGGTGTTTCTTTGGATATGAACTAATACAAGATCAAATTAAACATGCATATAGGTCAATATTGCCTTTTAAAATTAAATTTCATATCTTTTGAAGCACAACTCAAGTGGTATTTTATGAAAG
>NW_026933333.1:0-56985 GCF_032062105.1 Saccostrea cuccullata | reverse complement strand
TAAGAATATTGTAAAAGTAATATTTCTTTTAATCTTTATACATTTGAAGTTTGTCAATCCCACAGGATTTTATGTAACATTTACATATTAGTTTGATCATTCTAATTAAATGTATAAAAAGAAAATCATACTATAGTAATTTATCTCCTGGTTCCAAAGTAAATTAAGCATATGGGGAAAACGAACAGTATTCAAAACATGGTACATCAGAGGTAGGATCAGGTGCCATGGAGGGGTGAGCATCCCCTGCTGACCGGTCAAACCCACCGTGTGCTCCTTGCCATGATAGAAAATAACGAAAAATCCGTCGTCAATTCAATGTAGGAGGGCTGTTCAAAAATTACGCGGAATCTGCTATTATTTACTCTAACAGGCGTCATATAGTTATGAAATTTCACAGAAATATACGTGTATCTTACAGATTCCAAAAAAAAATTCGGCAAAATTTTCTTTATGAAAAAAAAATTCTTAAAATTATCGCTATGTTGATATCGCTGATGTTGATATCGCTGATGGGGGGTACGGAGCGCGGCAAAAACTTTGAAACAAAAGCGTGCGGAATTTGACTCATTAATTTTTATGCGCCCGGATCGATAGATCCGAGGCGTATACCGGATAACGGGTATTTTTTACGTGCTGCTAATTTTTACTAATTTTTACGAGTTTTATAAATCCGTAAAATTTAAACGCGTAAAATTTCACATTATTTATAAAACGGCTCGTGTAAATTTTATATTTGTAAGTAATGCTAATTGTCATTAATCACTCCCTATATATAATTAGTGTACTGGTATTTTGAATACTTTGAAAACCACTGGCAATTGGGATCATAGAGGTAAATCTTTTAATTTTTTATACATTTTTTAATTAAATCTGGGTTCAATCACATTTTCTCTTTATCTATTTTTACGAGACGCATGAATTCTATATGATTTAATAATTACATGTCTTCCAAATACTCTGTTTTCTCTTTAAACTGTTTTTAAATATTTCTTTTTAAACTTCTTCTTCTCTACATGTGCATGTATACTTTCACTTCAATTATGATAGTTTGAGTTGTCTCATCATTTTTGGTAAATCCAGACGAGTACGTGGTGTGCCTAGCTACAATGAAGCGCATTGAAGTGGTAAAATTTTCCGTTTGGATGAAACGTTCTGAGTCATGTTTTGAACGTCAATTATTACAGAATGACACGCCCATTTCTTTAGAAACGTACAAGAAATATTCGTGGTAATGTTTTAGGACACCCCACTCTTTACAAAAAGCAACATCAGTTTCACTGAAATCGAGATTTTTAAAGTTATAAGAGAGATTTTAGAGAGTTCCACCTTCTATAAAACAAGTATTGCAACGAATTTGTACATAATTATGAATTTATCTGTTTATTGGCGTTTCCATAACACATGTACTGCTCGAACACGTGCGTACTCTGTGTTTATGTAGACCGTCAATTTGATTGGATATTATATTTTTAGAATACCTGTTCTACAGGTATTCCAATGAACCATGCGACCGATTTTCCTTTCTAAAGAAATGGGCGACATTGTATGACAATCAACGTTCTAAAGATAGCTCAAAACGTTCCATTCCAACGGGAAATTTTACCACTTCAATGCGCTTCATTGTACGTGTTTTATAAAACATGAATAAATGAAGGGTACATGGTTGTGTGTATATAAAGGTAAAATGATAATTTTTGTTAATACATTATGTAATTTGTGGCATTGTTTATATTGTTATAATTTAATAATCTCCCCCCTCTCTCTCTCTCTTACATCGCGGGTTTTCGGACACATTATTTGTACGCAAACGCATTCAAAGTGCTAACAATTAGTGATCTGAAATTTTACATCTGATGGTTTTAATTTTTACGGACCTTTTCAATTCGTAAAAAATTAACGCGTTAAAATTTAAATCACCCTTTTTGACCAAAATTCGTAAAAATTTACAGCAGTAAAAATTACTCGTTATACGGTATTGTTTTTGTTCTATCTGTCTGTCTGTCTGTTTGTTTGTTTGTTTGTCTCCAAACTTTAACCTTCGCCATAACTTTTGAACCATGAAAGGTAGAAACTTCATATTTAGTATGCATACTTCACTAATGAGGTGCTTTCAGTTGACACCAATATTAATGACCTTGTGACCTTGAATGTGACCTATATGCTAAAAATAACTTTTCTGTCTGCAAACTTTAACCTTCGCCATAACAATTAAACCATGAAAGATAGAGACTTCATGTTTAGTATGCATACTACAGTACACTAATAAAGTTCTTTCAAATGACACCAAGGTCAATGACCTGGTGACCTTGACTGTGACCTATATGCTAAAAATACAGTAGCTTTTTCGTAACTTTCACCATAACTTTTGAACCATAAAAGTATTTTGTGTGCATACTCCACTAATCAAGTTCTTTCCAATGACACCAAGGTCAATGACCTGGTGACCTTGACTGTGATCAATGCTAGTATGCTAAAAATAGCTTTTTAGATTTTTGTTGCCGCCGGGCTTATTGTGTTTCACAAACACATCTTGTTCATACACATGTAATTCGCGATATTTTTTTGACATGCAATTTTCTCAAATGTATCTTTATATTGTTCTATTACTATGTATATAAATTTCTGACGTGATATTAGAAGTACTAACAGAAATATAGCGAATTTTCTCCGATGCGATTCCTGTGAAAACGACTGTGGAAATGACGTCCCCTGACGGAGCACCACACTTTTGTTAAATTATGTGTAATGCTCGAGATATCGCCAACATAGATCCAAACTACGTATGATAAAACATGTAGTTAATCAGGGTATTTGTCCACAAATATTGGAATTTTAGACCGTTAGACCTCTGTACAAAGGCTATACGGGAGGACGGGAAGAAGATTATCAACGAAAACCTTATATCCGGATTGATTGAGAGTGACCAATGCCACACTCTATCTTATAAATACCTAGCTGCAGAACGGTAGCTCTCCAAAAAAAATATGTATAAAGCCGTAGCCCTTACTGTTAAAAAAATTATTGTCAAAGTTAAAGTTTTTTGTAAGTATGGAAATGTCCAAGGTCAAAATTGTTGGTTTCAATTGGAAGGTCTTGTCAAAAAGAATTGATATTTGAAATATGAAATTCCTAGTTTCTACGTTTTAAAAATTAGGACCAGAGTAAAATTTTGGATTTTTTTGTGTAAAAATCGGTCAAACTCCAAGGTCAAAGGATCAAGGTTCTTAATATCAAATTAAAGGTCTTGTCACAAGGATTAAATATCTAAAGTAAGAAAGCCTTAGTTCCACCCCTTCAAAATTATATTCAAGCTTGTATTTGAAAAGTAGGCCAAACTTCAAGGTCAAATTCTTGGTATCCAATGACGTATCTGCTCACAAGGATTACATATGCGAAGCATGAAAGCTCTACCGTATCCCGTAAAATTTATGACCAAGGTTAAAACTTTACTTAGTACGGAAATCTCCAAGGTCAAGGCCAAAAGGTCAAAAATTTTGGTACTCAATGAAAGGTGTTGCAACAAAAAAAAACATATATGAAGTAAAAAAAAGTTCTGGTGTTATTGTTCAAAGGATATGGCCAAAATAAAAGTTTGGAATTTTTGTGTAAAAGTGGGTAAAAAGGTCAAGGTTAAAAGATCAAATTCGGTCAAACCCAAATAAAGGTCTTGTCACAAGGAATGCACATGTGAAATATGAAAGTCATAGCTCCACTAAATCAAAAGTTCTGGACAGACAGACAGACGGACACGACAAAAAAATCTATACCCCAAAACTAAGGTAGTTTAAAATTCAATCCTCCACCCCTGTTAACTTTTCAATACTAAACTGATTTTTGCTTCTTTTTCCTAGCCAATCCGCTCAGGGAAAGGATGTGGACCATGGGCCTCTTGTTACAACAAATAACACTCTATATATCACTATTCATGTATTTTTATGAAAATAATGAGTCATTTTAAATATGCTTTCAACCAAATTGTTTTCTATATATCATATAAATTTTTATGCACCCGTAAACGAAGTTTGATTTAGTAGAGCTATGACATCCTTATTTCACAAGTATATTACTTTTGACAAGACCTTTCTTTGGGTTCCATCGAATTTGATCTTTTAACCTTCATCTTGAAGTTCTACCCACTTTCTCACAAAAATTTCCAACTTCTACTTTAGCCATATCTTTTGAACAGTAGATACCAGGATTTTTATACTTCATAAATGTATTCTATGTGGAAAGACCTTTCATTGAGTGCAAACAACGTTGAAATTTTTGACCTTGACCTTGGAGATTTCAGTACTCATAAAAACTATAACATTTGGCATAACATTTAAAAAATAAAAGCTAGGGCTTTCATATACTTCACATATTTAATCCTTATCAGGAGACGCTTCATTGGATACCATGAACTTTGACCCTTTGACCTCGGAGTTTAATTCACTTTTAAAATACAACATTGGGTATAATTTTTGAAGGGTTTGGACTAGGGCTTTCACACTTCATACATCTAATCCCTATGACAAGACCTTTAATTTGATATCATAAACTTTGACCCGTTGACCTTGGAATTTGACCCATTTGAACACAAAAGATCCAAACTTTTACTGTGTGCCCATTTTTAAGCGGTAGATACTAGGAATTTCATATTTCAAATATCAATGTTTTTGGTAAGACCTTTCATTTGAAACTAACAATTTTGACCCTTTGACCTTGACCTTGGAGATTTCAGTAATTACGAAAAAAAACTTTAAACTTTGCCATAAAGGCTAGGGTTTTCATACTTCACGTATGTAATCCTTGTGAGAAGACTTTTCATTGGATATCAACAACTTTGACCTTGGAGAATGACCTTCTTTTTACAAACTTTAACATTGGCCATTACTTTTGAACAGTTAGAGCTAGGGCTTTCATACTTCATATATGTAATCCTTGTAAGAAGACTCTTTCATGCTTCTCATATGCAATCTTTGAGACAAGGCCTTTCTTCAGAAACCAACAACTTTGATCTTTAGACCTTGACCCTAGATTTTGTCCCACATTTAAAAGCGTTAATCATGCTCATAACCTTTGAACAGGTGGTGCTAGGGTTTATATTTCACATTTGTATTTCTTGTGAAAAGGCCTTACTTTAGGTACAAACATATTTGATCCACATTTGAAAAAGCTTGACTTTCGCTACATGTATGTTGCCATACGGGGCATCAGTGTTTCACAAACACATCTTGTTTTTTTTTTCATATTTTCATCACACATTCTGCAGTTTGATTTCCGTCACCTGTTCATTGAGACATTAATTAACGAATTTCAGTTTTTGCTCAAGTGCAACAAGATTAACCCTTTTTCATATATCCGTGCAGTTTACAAGTCGTTAAATTTCTTTACAATTCTAATTCACTCAGCCACAGGGAGATTATATAAGTTACAAACAGTTTATATTAACACATTGTTTACATGTATTTTATTTTCTTCACTTTATAACTGGAACACTCGGCCACAAAGAGGTTATCTACGGTGTCAACACATAAACCCCATGGATGCTGCAGATCACAGTTATCAATGTAACGGAGGAACTGTCCGTCCTGATCTAGGATGTGGATACAGTGTTGGGATGTATCAGTTGTCAGAATGTGACTCTGACTATCTGTTGTGATGCCGTGTGGATCAAAAAATCCTTTGGTAGTGGAGGGATGACCAGTATATCTAAATAGGAGTTTTCCTGCCTGATTAACCACCACTACTGCTCTGGCTCCGTTGTCAGCCACACAGATATTCAGGTTCCTGTTCTCACTGACGTAGCAACAAGATGAATACAGAGGTTTACCTTCACTATTAAATTGAATAGTTTGTTTCTCTGTGGAGCCAGAGTAACGGATAACTTTTGATTGTTTATAATCATAACTGTCCATGGTTACCAGTAGGTCACCAGAGGAGGTACTACAGACATACCAAGGTATCCATCTCTGTAGTCTGATCACTTCCTGTATCTGTTTATTTTTCACTATGTTAACAGTTTTTGTATCATAGTCAGAATAAACTAGATCTCCACTCATTGTCACTGCTATGTCAAGTGCTATGTTCCGTGACTTGGTTTGGATTGACTTCAGTAGTTTACCTTCAAGGTTGAAGAGTTTCAAGATTTTATCATTCCCGCAAGTCCAGATTTCTTCATCACTGAGACAGGAAACACTGTATAGATTATACCGAGTGTCTATGGTGGTGGTGAGCTCTGGTTTATCAAGCAGTGGTTTCACTGGAGGAGAGGATACAGCTTTAGATGTCTTCATTGTGTAGCCATGTTCTTCTTTTGTAATGGAAAATGCTGACAGGGAACCAAACATTTGATTTAGCGTTTCTTTTTTAATTTGATTTGGAGAGAAACTTGGTAATATGACGTTGAATTTAGGAGGTAGAATCCTGAATTCGACATTCTTTGATTTGTAAGCAGATGTAAGGGAGACATCATTGGAGTCCAGTATTCTCTTCAGATCAGCTATGCTTTGTTTTATATCTAAAGTAATCTGTTTGAATTCTTTTTGCTGTTTATTTAGAGCAGCCAAGTGTTCTTTTTTCATCTCATCAATTTCAGATTTCTGTTTGTTGATAATGATGTCAATTTCTCTGTGCAAGTCTTCTCCTTGTTTGGTGACAGCTGTTGTCAGTTTCTCGTAATGTTTTTCCAAGTTGACTTTTTCAGAGTTAAGATCTGATGTAATTTCTTCGTATGTAGGGTAGATATTTTCCTCTAGTTCTTCCAAGTCGTTTTCTAAAATTTTTGGTTTAGAACTGAGTTTCTGTAGAGCATATGAAAAATCGTGTCCTTTATGTTTCCCAGAGTAGATGCAGGTAGAACAGACAGGAATGTCACATTGCTCACAGTAAAGTTCACAATGTTTTTGGGTGTGGTTTGTACATTTTGGGAAGTTAGGAATAGAAGTCCTTTGTTTGTATGGTACCACATTGTGTCTTTTGGATGAATCAGAGAGATGCTCTCCTACACAGGCCTTACACAGGTTAATCTGACAAAGTTCACAATGACTCTGTAATGCAGCTTTTTGACACAGGTCACAGAGGAGGATGTCTTGAGCACTATAACGGGGGTCCATCACTGGGGTTTTGGTCAGTTATTGACTTGATCCTGTAATTAAAGAGTATAGTGAGACTTACATGTTTACAGGAATTAAAGCAATTTTACACAACAACAAGAGATTTAAGTTTTTTGTTTGAAATCCTTTAAGTAAGTATAAATCAGTCGAAGGGAACCTTCTAAATTTTTCATTCCCAATGCAAATTTACATATTCCCTTTCACACAGGACATAACACGCCCACAAACAAACACACGCTCACATGATTGTGTTATTATATCCTCTTCAACTCTGTTGCAAGGGGATAATGATATTTATATTTCATTAAAAAGTTTGTTGTAATTTTTATCATCAGTTGAAGCAAGTATGTATAATGCAGCTATTTAATGCTATACTTTCAATTAATCTATAATTTACGACACTAATTGAGATCATGAATGACAACTGAATAATGTCTTGTCACATGTTATATCTTCTACATATTATTTTGTATTGTAAATACTGCTAATGGTTTTATAATTTCTTATCTTGTAACATATGTTAAATCTTCTACATATATTATCTTGTATTGTAAACGCTACTTTATGTTTTCTTGTAACATGTTACATCTTCTACATATTATTATCTCACCTGAGCCGAAGGCTCAAGTGAGCTTTTCTGATCAAAATTTGTCCGTTGTCTGTCGTCGTCGTTGGCCTTGTCGTAAACTTTTCACATATTCATCTTCTTCTCAAGAACCGCTAGACCAGTTTCAAACAAACTTGCTACAAAGTATCCTTGCGTAAAAGGGATTCAAGTTTGTTCAAATGAAGGGACACGCCCTCTTCTAAGGGGAGATAATTATGAATTAGTGAAAAATTGATGGCATTTTTTAGAAAATCTTCTTCTCAAGAACCACTGGGCCAGGAAAGATGAAACTCATGTGGAATCATCCTCAAGTAGTGTAGATTTAAGTTTGTTCAAATTATGACCCCAAGGACAAAGGTGGGACCACAATGGCAGATCAAAGTTTTACGTAGGAATATATAGGAAAAATCTTTCAAAATCTTCTTCTCAAGATCCATAGGGACGGGAAAGATGAAACTCACGTAGAATCATTCTCAGGTAGTGTACATTCAAGTTTGTTAAAATCATGAACCCCGGGGTTGGGGTGGGGCCACAACGTCTCATCAAAGTTTTACATAGGAATGTATAGGGAAAATCCTTAAAAATCTTCTTCCCAGTATCCAAAGGGACAGGAAATATGAAACTTATGTTAAATCATCGTACGGTAGTGTACATTCAAGTTTGATCAAATCATGCCACCTGGGGGTAGGGTGGGGTCACAATTGCTGATCAAAGTTTTACATAGGAATATATAGGAAAAACCTTCAAAATCTTCTTCTCAAGAACCATCGGGACAGGAAAGATGAAACTCATGTTGAATCATCCTAGGGTAGTGTACATTCAAGTTTGATCAAATCAAGCCACCCGGGGGAGGGTGGGATCAAATTTTTACAGGAATATATTTTATGAAAAATCTTTAAAAATCTATTTAAGATCTATACCCAGATAGCATGACTATGTTGGGCCAACACTAGTAAAAGGTTGTATGGTTGGTGTTGGAGGAACAACGTTGGGCCAACGTTGGACCAATGTTACCATGTCAACCTTCTCGACCATGACAGAATTCCTATGTTGGCCCAACGTTGGTCCAACGTAAGCAACTTCCATTCACTTTACTTTCCAAGGAAGGAAGAATACTAATGTTGGCCCAACGTTGATCCAATGTTTAAAATACACCCTTAAAGAAAGTATCTTTTCAAACTGGTAGTAGTATGTTGGCCCAACGTTGGCCCGATGTTTGTAATACACCCTTAAAGAAAGTGTCTTTTCAAATTGGTAGTAGTATGTTGGGCCAACGTTGGCCCAATGTTTGTATTACACCCTTACAGAAAGTGTCTTATCAAGTTGGTAGTAGTATGTTGGACAAACGTTGGCCCAATGTTTGTGATACACCCTTACAGAAAGTGTCTTATCAAGTTGGTAGTAGTATGTTGACCTAACGTTGGCCCGATGTTTGTAATACACCCTTAAAGAAAGTGTCTTTTCAAATTGGTAGTGTATGTTGGGCCAACGTTGGCCCAATGTTTGTATTACACCCTTACGGAAAGTGTCTTATCAAGTTTTTAGTAGTATGTTGGACCAACGTTGGCCCAATGTTTGCAATACACCCTTACAGAAAGTGTCTTATCAAGTTGGTAGTAGTATGTTGGCCCGATGTTAGCAAGAGTGTTATTTTGTTTAGGTGTTTCAAAGATGGGATATTTATATTGGGCCAACGTTGGTCCAATTAGTATACTGCCAACTAAATGATGGTGTCAATTTTATAATTAGCTGCTGAGCTTTACGTTTGGGACAACGTTGGTTCCGAATATTAATTTAGATGCACATTCTGAAATAATTAAGAGGACATTCTATGTCCATGCTTTTCATTGGATTACTGCTTTTGTTTAGATATGATATATTCAACATTTTAACTTTGAACTTAAGTGATCACTGCACCAAAGAGTGTTTTATTCTATTTTTTGAAATGTGTACATGCTTATTTATGTGTAATAAAACGCTTAAAATTGTGATTTTTTTCATGAGCGTTACATATTCATGAGAATTTAGAGAATACTGAATACATATTAGTTAAAAGTTCACAGGAACAGAATGTGAATCCCAGATAGCAGAACATCGTTGGTCCAATCTTACATTACGGTTGTATTATCGCTGTTGGGTTACCTTTACTGGGCCAACCATGGTCCAACATGGAATGATGAAAGTTGGTTATGTATAATGGGGTCAAGGTTGGGCTAACTGTTGGCGTTATATCATAAAACTATTAACGTGATAGAAAATTTTTGTTGGGGGATTGGCATCGGGCCCCAAGTTGGCCCAATATACCATGAATCTGGTTGAGCATCATGGGTAGAGAACATCCGGGCTACTTGTAATATCCGCGCCATTTTTAATCTGACACAAGCGTAATGAGACTGATACCTTGCATATCTGCATCCACTTTGTAAGTATTTATAATATGTTTGCTTTGACACAGCTTAATTAACGTTCATAGTTTAAACAATATCGTGTACAAATCTGTGTAAATCAGACACGGGGAAGTGCAGAGGCCAGGTGCTATTGGGTCAACACTGTCCCAGATAGCATGCTAACATTGGGCCAACGTTGGGTCAATGTCATCGGTTACAATGGGCCAATGTTGGCAAATGACATTGGCCCAGTGTATGTTTGCTCATCGGCCTAATGTTGGCCCGATATATTAGGCCAACGTTGGTCCAATGTAGAGTGTCATTTATTCGCCCAACGTTGCGACAACATTGTCCAAATGAATGCGACATTGGGCCAATATTGGCCCAACGTCAACAAGAACATTGGGCCGATGTTGGCAAATGACGTTGGCCCAATGTAAGTTTGCTGATTGGCCCAATGTTGGCCCGATATATTGGATCAACATTGGGCCAATGTGTATAAACATTTAATTGTCACAAATCTGTATATTAACAAATCCAATAGTCTCTACAATTAGAAATAAATCTACCACCAATCCTACCTGAAAATACAAGGTAGTTAAAATAAATTTTCATGGCTTGTTAAAATTCTTATAATTTATCAAAACAAAATAAAATATCAATGATTAAATTTATTGTTTCTATACAAGAAAAATAAATGAAAGTATAAAATAACAAATGTGTTTTGATACAGTTGAGCAATAAATAATTTACCTCTGATTTAGATTGAAATTTGTGTCTAGTAGAATAAATTTATGAAGTCTACCACTCATTTTACTTATATACACTAAGCGTCGAGCACATGATCAAACATGTTGAACATGTTGAAGTTAAAACAAAATTTATTCAATACTAAAACATAAATTGGGTTCTTTCATTTAAAATTTGTACAGTGTACCGACAAATTTTTCTATACATATATTTTTCTTTGAATAATGATTTATATGGGGCAACATTGAATCAAAATTGGTGTGATGATGATGATCAAGCGTACAAATTTTATGCATAAATACCTTCATTACGCAAGCTAATCGTTTAATCACACCATGAAACAAAAAGACGGTTATTCCTCAATTGACAACTTAAACATATAGTGATATACTTGTAAATTTAATCGTATGTTTACTCTTTACTGAGAAAAGTAACAAATGTATTAAGCACCAAATACTACAATTTTAGTGCTACTGGAGATTCTAAAAAGACATTGAGAACACAATCAAAGAAAGGCTAAAGTATGCCAAGGACAGGGATGGGGGAGGAAGAAACGGACAGAAAAGAAAAGAAGGGGGAGGAGGAGACTCGGGAGAGAGAAGAGGAGACTTAGGAGAGGGATCAGATGGAAAGTGGCAGTGCCTAACTTTTTTCTGTTATAAACTGTGACATACCGGTAGTTCTACTCTTTTCTGTGTCTGTTTGTCGGTAACAAACATGATGCAGATGCCAGAAACATTTTTTTGTGTAAGTAAACAAAATGGCGGGATTCATTTTGGTATTATTTTAAGAACAGGAGGGCTTTCTTTATTTTTTAGACATGCTTATTGATACCTGCAATTTTCTGAACTTGTGCATAAATTTACATCAGAGAGGGAGTATACAGTCATGTTACCCTATACATGTATCGCTTCAAGAGAGCATCAACTTTTTGTTCTTTATTAATGTTTTCTGCATGCACTGAGCAATAAAATACTCGTATGTTTACTTATAATTTGATTTTATATTCTTTTTCCTCAGTTTTTTTTAATTAATGTAAAGCTACTAACAATGCAATACTTGTTGATAGTAATTCTAAGAGATATTGTGAATATGTAATTAACTATTAATCTAGCATATACTAATATAGTATTAAAGGGCTTTTACCATTAGACTGAACTACAAAACTAGCATAACCAATTATTATATATAGTTTGTTATTCAATTTTGAGGACAAATGGCCAACCAGTGAAGAGCAAATGAGTTGTCCTGATGGCGAGCCAATAAGATTCAAACAAACGTTGGCCCAAAAATGGTGTTTGCCTTATATTGAAAGAATAAGTGGCCCAACAATGACTAAATAATATTGAGTTCGTTGGTCCAACAATAAGCCAACAAGTTGGTCTGATTAAGGGCCGATGAGCAAATTACCGTTGGCCCAACATTAATTGCTTACAATGGCCCGACTATACGAAAACGACGTTTGCCCAATATTGAAAGAATACATTGGCCCAACAGTGGTCCAATATTACCTGTTACATTGGCCCAACAAAAAGCCAACAACTTGGTCTGATTAAGGGCCGATGAGCAAATTACCGTTGGCCCAACATTAATTACTTACAATGGCCCGACTATACGAAAACGACGTCTGCCCAATATTGAAAGAATACATTGGCCCAACAGTGGTCCATTATTAACTGTTACATTGGCCCAACAATAAGCCAACAAGTTGGTTTGATTAAGGGCCGATGAGCGAATTACCGTTGGCCCAACATTAATTGCTTAAAATGACTCAACTGTACAAAAATGACATTTGCCCAATATTGAAAGAATACATTGGCCCAACAGTGGTCCAATATTAACTGTTACATTTGTCTAACAATTAGCCAACATGTTGGTTTGATTAAGGGCCGATGAGCAAATTACCGATGGCCCAATGTTGAATGCATACGGTGGCCCAACATAAGGAGCATTGTTGGCCCAACAAAGGTCCAATAACATCCTGCTATCTGGGTAGGGACAGGAAAAATGAAACTTATGTCTTAAAAATCTTATTCTCCAGAAACATAGGGACAGGAAAGATGAAACTCATGTTGAATCATCCTCAGGTAGTGTACATTCAAGTTTGTTCAAATAATGACCCCCGGGGAAGGGTGGGGCCACAATGGCCGATCAAAGTTTTATGTAGGAATTTATAAGGAAATGATTTTAAAAAAAATTCTCAAGCTGCAAAGCTATGATCAGTGATATTTATTTGGAAGCATCCTCAGGTTGTGTAGATTCTAGTTTGTTCAAATCATAACCTCCAGGGATAGGGTAGAGTCACAATAGGGGTAGGGAGGGAAACAACGGGGAGTCAAATTCAATTTAAATTATTACTAGTTAAGTAATATATACAAAACAAATGTTTAAAAAATGTTTAAAAATCTTCTCAAGAAATTTCTCATGAAGATATATGAAGTGTTGATATGGAGGCAAGTAGAATTCAAGCCCCCTCCTTCCCTTCCCACCCCTTCCCCTCAGTAAACTTTTTCAATTCGGATCTGATTTGTGCTTTTTCCTAGCTCAGGTGAGCTATGTGGCCCCTGGACCTCTTGTCTTCTATTGTAACTAAATGCCTGTATTTTTTTCCTTACTAGTATCTTGTTCAAGATTATATCTTCTACATATTATTTTGTATTGTAAATCTACTTGTTTTCTTATCTTATTACATGGTATATCTTCTACATATTATCTTGTATTGTAAATCTACTAAATGTTGTCTTATCTTGTAACATGTTATAACTTCTACATATTATAATTATATTATATCTTATATACTATAAATTATTTTGTCTCACCTCTAAATCCAACATGGCCTCTGAAAATCTCGTTTATTACAATTCACTTCCCTGTCTTCAGATTACTATGTCGCGTGATTTAAATACCTGAACTATCTATATCTGTTTGTGTAGAATAATTTTAGAGAGATTAAAATTATGGTTCGGAAATCACAATTATGAAATTGATATTTTATCCTTGAAAATGAAGCTTCGGGAGTTTATTGGACTCGTCTGTATAGCTGTCTGTAGACATTTTTTGTTTGGAGATGATCTTTTAAACTACTCAGTATATTTTTTTTTAAACTTTATTGAATTGATATGCACTATTTGAATTTGTGGTCATAGTATTTTCAGATTGGTTTTTTGAAGTTTAAAAAAAAAATAAAACATATTAAAAATTTCAGCGTACATAACTTCTTTGACAAAAATTGGAGGAGTAAAAAATCTTCTCTTGGCAAAACTTAGGTACCAAGAAACTATATTCCTTATAGAAAGGTAGGTTGCAAACAGAAATAAGCCTTCACAGTGTACTAGTGTCGTTTTTGATAAGGTCAAGGTCACAGGGTATGATAGTATTAAGTTTCGGACTGGTTTACATTTATGCTATAATACCCACAGCTATAAAAAAAATTAAAACGTCAGTATTAAAAGCCAGTACCTGAGCCAAAGGCTACTTTTGACTCAAAGTATGTCCTAACCCTTACTCAGGTATACATAGTGTAGATTCAAAGTTCAAGTAATGACCCCCGGTTTTAGGGAGGGACCAAAATAGACGATCAAAGTTTTACATAGTAATACAATGGAAAATTCTTTTTCTCAAGAACCATTGGACCAGGAAAAATAAAACATTGTGGAAACATTTCAAGGCCTAGATAGTACGAAAGTCTATTAGGATCAATCTAAAGAGAAAAAATTTAAAAGGCGTAATAACGCCTTTGAAAAGGCGTAACAGCGCGAATAAAAGGCGTTTTTACGCCTTTCCATTCAAAAAGGCGTTATTGTGCCTTTTAAAAGGGCGTTATTACATCTTTTTAAAAGGCGTTATAACGTCTTTCTAAAAAGCGTTATTACGCCTTTCCATTCAAAAAGGCATTATTACACCCCTTTAAAAGGCGTTATAACGCCTTTTCAGAAGGCGTTATTACGCCTTTCTAAAAGGCGTCATTATTCCTTTCCAAAAGGGTTATTACGCTTTTTGAATAACCATTATTTTGCATTAAACAGGCCCGTGCTTTAAATAGCCCCCCCCCCCCCCCCTCTACTGGTCAAACTCGTAAGTGACTTCTCGGAAAAAACTTTATTTAAATGCAATAATTTGCCACAGTTTTACAGACTGCAACAAAATGTTCAGGAACCAAGCAACCAATAGTTAATTATAATATTCAATTTGTAGCAAGACTTTTCCCCCAAAAGTGTGTATATGTGGAGGGAGGTACCCCATTCGCACTCGTACTAATGAAAAGAAAAATGGAAAGGCGTTATTTTATGTTAATAAATATATAAAAGATTTAATTAATACTATCTTTATTTATGCATGCATTTCTCTATATTCCTGCTCATCTCACTGACAACTGTTTGCATTCGTATTAGGAGAAGGCAACACTCTACTTGTGAAGAACTAGGATGTAGGCATATGTATCTTGAAGCTTTGCTTGCCATTTTTTAGAATTTATGTCATTTGAAGATATTTTTCTCTCTTCTTTGATTGATTGATTGAATATTGTTTAACGCCGAGTCGGCAATTTTTCAGCCATGTTTCGTCGGTCTCTTTTTTGAAAAAAAAGCAGGCAAACTGTTTGCATGGGTATAATGAGCAATTGAAATTAATGACCCTTGGTAGAGGTGTGTCTGGTATTAAAGAAAATAAATGACGCAATTTAAAATCTTCTTTTCCTGGAAATCTAATTGCTGTCTGTTTAAATTATTTGTTGAGAAATTAGTCCTATATCTAAATGTGAAATTCATGTCCCAAAGGTAAGATTTCTGCACCCCCCCTTGGTTGAGCTAAAATGTTTAGTCAAGTATTGAAAATAAAAGGCGTAATAACGCCTTTTGGAAAAGCTTAATAACGCCTTTTAAAAAGGCGTAATAACGCGTTTTGGAAAGAAAAAATAACGCATTTTGGAAAGGCGTAATAACGCCTTTTAGAATGGAAATGCGTAATAACGCCTTTTAGAAAGGCGTTATAACGCCTTTTGGAATAGAAAGGCGTAATAACGCCTTTTTTCGCGTCATTAGTACTCATTACGCCTTTTTGGAAGGCGTTATAACCCCTTATTATTACACACTTAGTAATAAATACAGGTTTTTTGCATATGCGATATGGCTGACGTCACAATAGCCGTATCAGCCCTGCAGGGCTGATATGGATTTGCAGGGCTAAATATATATTATTTTAACAGTAACTTGATCCGAAGGGTCGTTTTTAACGCGCACCCAATTTTACTGTGGTGATCCGAAAATCGGATTAAAATTAACAGGCTTTTATTATATACATGTGTATCACCCAATTTTACTGTTGAATTTACGCCATCACGTGACGTCGTGATCCGATTTTCCGGATCACCAACATGTTGTTTTCTGAATCCATATCACCACTCTCTGAAACTGATGACGTAGTACGCAGAAATATGACGTTATTTTTCTTGCGCGTTAAAAAGTCCCTTGTAATTATGCTTTGTTTTATGGATAAATGTTATACAGTTGATCTCTAAAGTTTTCGTTTGCTCTATTTTGCTAGTTACCTGGGGGTATATAATAAATTTATCATTATAATAGTAATTTGATCCGAAGAGCCGTATCACCTCTCGTTGACAGGCGCGGATCAACAGATCAAACTTGACGCTTCGCGTCTCCTTTGATCTGATGATCCGCGCCTGTCAACGAGACGTGATACGACCCTTCGGATCAAGTTACTGTTATAATAATATATGTATCACAGTTTGTTTTTATCTAACCTTTTTATCATGGAGTACTTTTTATAGGATTATTCCTATATTTTTTTACTTACTATATAGATCCATACTTTCATGGCACCTGATCCCACCTCTGATTTGTCGGAGGTCCATGTTTGCTCTGCTCGTATATGGACTTTTGAGCTTGAATACGTTTCGTTATCTCCACATATTTTATTTGAAGAAAATAAAATTTCAGGGTAGAGTAATATTCAAATGTATATTTCTCGCAATAAATTTAGCATTTAAAGCAGCACGGGAAGGTATTTGACTGCCTAAAACCATCCACCTCGATGATAATTTTAAAAAATGCCGTCAGAATAAATGATATTTTCAGACATCTATGATGTTTCGGATGAAATAAAGGCGCCTATATCATATAAGAACATACCAAAATACAAAAAAGGAAAAGATATTCACCAGCCACTTGCCTGGAACGCAGATATCTCGTATTTTTTTATATAGTTTACGATGATTAGTTTAAAATCCATCCCATTAGTCCTGTGTACTCAGTATTTCTTAGTACCAATGTATTTGCTGGTCTAGGACCCGTGTTTGTTGTGCTTTAAAAGTGTTGTTTAACTAGTTTTTTTTTTAATTTGTTGACGGTAAGCACTCTTTGATGATAAAAATTATTATAAAGATATTTTTTATATAAACGTAGAAGAGGGTTGAAAAAGTTCACCCTTGATTTGACCTCAATAAAGCTTTGAAAAGAGACTTGCTTGACCTGAACTTCATTAACATCAGTAATGATATATAGATACATTTAGCTCAGATAAGTTTTTTCAAGTACGTTCTCTGCTTCTTATAATCCATACCTTACTTTTACATGTATATATGTATAAGTATGAATAATTGAAATTTCTGGATATATAAAAGTCTCTTCACGATAATGAATGTACATGAAATTAGAAGATTTGTTAGATGCGTGGGACTCGTTTCCCTATAAGAATCGTTTCTTCTCTGGTAAGTCTTAAATCATGTCTGCTTTTATGAGTGACACTTATCTAAATCTCCAGTTTATCCTTATATGACTGAAGCCAAGGATCTTATAAGATTCATTCTGTGTGGAATGACCTCAAGTCTTAAATTCGTATTTATATGTATCAGACAGGTTCAGACGTTTATGATGGTGAAGTGACATTTAATATGCATTTAATGAACATGTGTGCTTGAAATATAAAGAGATAATAAAGAACAGTATTAAAGTCCAAATGTCCACTCATACAATATACAAAAAGGAGGAGAGCAAAACTGGGGCCCTTAAACATCAGTGGTGAGATCAGGTGCCATGTTTGAGTGAGCAAATCACATTTGCCACTCTGTCATGATCGGGAAAAAAGGGAAGAAATCCGTACACAATTCATGGTGTAAAATAATGACCGTACAACGTCCATCAACATATGACTTCATTGTTAAAATTAGAGTATGCTCTTTTACCATTGAAGATAAACTTCAAGTATTAAAAAAAGATTTTGTGATATTTCAGGAAAAGGGTATGTAGTATTCACCATATTTTGCATTATATTATCTTCATCATCATTTCTGAGATTATACAGAATATACATTTTCTTATTTATTAATCCTTCATGACATTAAATTTATAATGAATTATTAATGAATATTTTCTCCATCCTTCATTCTATATAAATAATCAGAAATGATAGGTGACAAAGCATGTGAAATTGAACGTGTCAGTACATACAGACAATAATAAGATTTTCTATCCTTAAGGTATTTCCAATTCTACTACTATTGATTTGTTTTGAACTTTGCATTAAAAATTCATGCCAAGAAAAAAATAATTTAAATTGACATTTTATTCAACAGGTGTAATGATAAATATTGTTAAGAACATAAAAAAAAAAGATAAATAAGTGTAAAAATTCTATAAAATAATAAAATATAAAACTTGAATTGAGACATTAAATACAATTGTTGACATGTAAAACATGATATTTGGATTTATAAATAAATAAATAATTCATACTTTATATATGATTTGTAAAAATATTTCAGTTCCATAATTCTCGAAGACAAAATAAACCACTGGACGGAATGCCTTCAGAAAAAATAAATTAGCTGCAGTTCAATTTTTATATAGTAGACTTTCAATAAATATAATACCATAAGTTACTAATCTGTCAGATTAAATAAGCATTTGAACCAGTGTCTGATGCAGTGTTACTGTACAGTGTTATTTTTTTTAAAGAGCGCAAGCAACATAGCTTGTGTACATATGGTATCAATTGTTGTGTAGAAGGTTTTGCAGCTGTGGTTGCTATGCCATAATGTAGCATCATGCTTGGTAATACGATTCTTAATTTGAAGTTCTCCTTTCACAATCTTTTGGAACAGTTGCTTGATGTAGACAGCTGTTTTGACAACTTCTGGATGTACAAAAGATGATATGTACTTTGGACAGCCTTCAAGAAATTCAAGGACTTCAGATTCCAAAGCCTTGAAATTATTGAAATATACAGCACAATCCATATATCTTTGTAAGTTCTGAAATGTCAACATCACACTTAAATTTTCTCCATGTTTACTGACCTTGACATCAATTTTGTTTGAGACAGCTAATGAGATTAAGGAATCGGTTGTTCGGATTTGTTTGGAAATTCTCTAAGGCATAAATATAGCTGTTTACGAAAAAATGACACTTGGAATTATTTTATTCATCGATGTTTAGTGTTACTATTCATCAAAATTATTTACAAACATCGACATTTGCTTTATTGAATTTTTCGAAATTTCAAGCGCAAATCTCTCTACGTCACGCGTGAACTGTCATGGCTGCCGAATAAGCGAGAAGAAATCACACAGATTTATTTTAAATGGTTTTCGCGTTTAACGAGCTACGATGTCAACAGTGAATTAAAATTTCGTCTTATTATAAGAAAGTTAAATGCAAAAACAATTTATTCGGCCTGCAGTCGCTCGTATTTAAAAAATATTTTTGCACCATTACGGAGATGCGATGGAATTGTAGCCCTCTCCAGAAAATATCAGATATAAACAAGAATAGATATGGGTTACCCCATATCCAAAGATATTCGACTTTTAGATTTAATATGTTTAACAGTGTTTATAATGACGTTAATAAAAAAAAAACTGCACTGTCTAATTATGGAACTGTTGTAAATTTCGTGAGTCCATAGCATTACGGTCACCCAGTCTCCTAACAAACAGTACACATAGGCCTACATGTACCTGTGTCCGCAAGACCAACATTAGCCTTGGTCTACACACGTTCGATGGAGCTGTCAAACGCATCCAGCGAGCTCGGAGAAACACGTTTTGTTTTGCCGAGAAGTTACGATGGCAGACAAAACTTTTCTTTTCTTAATTAGATCATATGAATACGAATTCTGATTAATAAAAATTATACAATCCCTGTTGAACTATATTTTGTTCTAACATTTGCATCTGCAACAACTTTTGTTTAAAATGGCCGGGTTAGGAAAATCAGGACCGGGTCGGAAAATTCTAAACTGAAAACCTTTTTTGTTTTGAAAATTACTGAAATATACTAATGTATTCGTCGCAGAAATTACTTACATTATTCAAGTTCTATATAAAATGGTATGCTGAACTTCAACACGAACCCGAATCTCCGATCCAGTTCTCGTTTTGCCACACATACCCTACAGTTTACAAAGTGTACACACGAGTAGAATCCGGCCAGGGATTGAAAATTCCGTCATTTAATAATACACACACACAGAATGATTAATTTTTTCTTTAAGAAGAAATTGTATGATAATTAACGGACTATAAACATGTACTTAATACAATTGTTGATATAGTATTATCAATTCATCGGTGAAAAGATATGAATCGAAGAATGACCTAAATATTCTCTGTTATCAAACATGTAAAAAAAAAAAAAAAAAAAGGCTGAGGAGGGAGCGAGCGTAGGAATATTGATATTTTTTATTTGCATTTCGGGGGAAAAGTGACTTTCTAATAATATTTTGACGTTATTTTTGATTTCTTTAACGTATGACATACACAACTTTACTCTTATCATGAACAATAATGTTGTATTTACTTATCATGATGGAACTATTTTGGTCGGACCTTGGTCGGACCAATTTGTGTGAGCCGCCGCTGAATACAGTAATATATCTTGCATTAATAGTATGCATTGATCGAATATATTAAAAATCGGAGAGGGCTACGTTATTGCAGCTAGGTTGGGGGCTGCTGAGTTCGGGGATTACCACAAATGATGATTTCTACCATGTCTGGCTCAAAACTCTGGGTAATCTATCCTCAGTACTGGGGAAGATTTGGGGGTAACCTCACCGTGCCTGAGGGACCGGTTTGATCCTTGTGGTACCAAGGGCAGGTTTTGGGGGTCTACGGTACCCAGCTACCCCTGGGGGTGTTATCCCCATGTTGTTGTATTCCAGGGGAGCCAGGTATAGAGTGAGGACCTGGGTCAGAACTTGAATTCATTCATTCCATGTGGCATTCACTCTTGTGGGTTCCAAGAGGTCTGTTCCCACCACAGTCACCTGTGGGTGCGCTGTCGCGCCAGGTCAGTCGGAAGGTAGTGAGTCCCTGGATTCCGCAGGGGTATTTACATCTATGTAGAAACAGATTGTGACAAATGCTTGCAACAAAATGTAATCATTGTTTTGAAATAAATGTGATTAAAGTTAATATTTGTTTCTATTCATTGCATCTGGGATTAACCCCAACTAATAGATTGCTGATGAACTTGTCAACACAGAAGTACTTTACAATGGAATATATGCATGTAACGAACAGAATTCAAGATCAGAAGTCCATAAAACAACACAAAATAGGATATAGCTGAGCAAACACGAATCTCTAAAACATCAAAAGTGGGATCTGAGGCGCCATGGAGGGGTGAGTATCCCCGGTCACACCCGCCCTCTGTCCTTGTCATGATCGAGAAATAACGGGGAAATCTATATATCAAAGTTCCGTTGAACTTCAGTATCTCGAATACCATGGACATTGCCTTATACCATGGACATATTGAAGTGATATGATGGTTTTGAATCATCAGAATCTCGAGGTTTTTTTTTTCAGTCCCATTAAGTTCGAGATAACTAAGTTTGACTGTATCTCGACCATTAACTGAGGAATTAATGGAGATCTTGGTATGACCATGATGATATGACCATGGTATATTTTCTTATTTGAAGCTTTGAATTATTCTTAGTTAATTCAAGAAACCTGAGTCCATGAAATAGACACACCAATAAATAGAACAAAATACAATTTTACACATTTTATTTTAAAATGATAAAAAGAATGATAAAAAGTTTAAATTTGTAGAAATTAAAATGTAATGAAGAGATGATTGATCATAACAGAAGTTATAGTTTTAATATTGTCCAAGTTATGTTCAGCTGGTAATTATGAGTGAATATCTTAAGTTTCTTCATGAGGTTCAACACACACAGTCTCTTATTTTAAACCGAAGAATTTCCTAAGCCTTCCTGTTAATGTTTTCCTTTTTGGTGGAGTGGGCACCTGAATAATAAAAAAATTGTCAAATATAAAAGTTAGTAGAATTTGATATATTTTGTTATGTTAATGCATGTGGAATGATTTAAAAAGGTAAACACATGGATAGAGTGAAATGCCTTGACATGAGGCATGATAAATATTGCTTTTTCTTGTATAAATAATCTTTTTTTATCAATGATAAATTGTATTTGAAAGACATCACATAAATTTATAAAATGACTTTAAATTACACTTGTTTCATCAACTTGCTTGTCAATAATTTACCTTTAAGAAATTGTTCATACACACGAGCGTACAATCAACTGAGATATATCTTTATCTGATGAAGTTTCATTATAGTGGCAAGTTGTGAAAAGTTAAAGTCATCACGTTTATCATATAGCTTGGTTGTTAGATTACCATTAGTGTCTTTTTCAAGTAAAATATTTTGTTATCAGCATTTTTAAACAACACATTAACACATTTTAACAAATATTAATCTCTGCTATGTCATTGTGTAGTCTCAACATTCTAAAAAGGAAGAAGGTATTTTATTAAGCAATTTTAACAAATATACTTTTCCATCTTTGCTCACAAGGTTTTCTGAACCCTCTCTCTGTACAAACAATAGATTTATATGAAAGAACATTGCACAATTATACATGTACTGTAGATCACTTAATTTTCGCGAGACCTTATTTTCACGAGATAGTCATTGACTCTTTATTAGCGACACAAAATTTTCACGATTTGTGGTCATTGCTCTGTATAATCTTTACTATTAAATGCGAAATGAAATTTTCGCGAGCTTTGCAATTACGGAAAATAAAGTTCTCACAGGAAAAACTTCAAAATGATTTCTATACATTAACATATCAAACTTTTACCTGTGGAGAGTTTTTAAACGTGTCCACCTTGAACATGAAAAGCTTTCTAGGGACAAATAAATCTTCTTCCTCGTCCTCTGGGTTGGTGCCTTTGTTGAATTTCTATAAAATATGCAACCTTCATTACGGTATTTTGCAGAAATATTAGATTTTCTTTTGTTTGTTTCAATTTTACATGTCAAAACTATGACAACTATTAAGTCAGTCTTTCACTGATGCATAACTTTCTTCTCTTATCAATCCATTTTTGTCTCAATACTCCACATTTTTGGATGCCAAAAATATAAATAAAGGAAGTTTACATGAAGACTTAATTACCATCAGCTCTTTGTGGATAGCTTTCCAAATTGTCTCCCTTCTTACTTCTCTCTCATTTCTGCTCTTCAATTCTCTTAATGCTACTACCTGAAAATAAAAATTAATCAAAACTAATTTACAGTTTAGATTTTTTTAAATTGGGAATAATCCCATTTTTAGTTTTTGTAATATTTCAATCAGTAACAGAAATACTGGGTATTTGGCTTATTTACCTTAAGCTCTTTCAACATTTTCACCATTGCTTCTTTTTATTTCATGTTCTGTATTCTCTCCATATTTTTCCTTGTCAAAACTGCCTATAAGAAAAATTTCAATAAAATTAAAAATAGACAAAACAAGCTAGACAGGACCATTAAACTTTAGAACATAATCAAAAAGTACAAATAAATAATAAATTAAGGATAAAACACATAAAAGTTTACCATCAACTCTTGATGCATCGCTCTCTGAATGGTATTCCTTCTTTCCTCTCTTTCACTTCTTTTCTTAATTTCCCTTGATGCCACTACCTGAAATTCAAAATATTTCTAAACTAATTGAAAGGTTTAGTTTTTTTTCAAAAATTATGAAATTCCCCCACCTGCCCATTTGTATCAGTTCCTGGAACTATATATCTATAAAATATGAATCCCTTCATTTCGGTAGTTTTGCAAAAATATTAGATTTTGTTTTGTTTGTTTCAATTTTACATGTCAAAAATATGAAAATTATGTAGTCAGTCTTTTAGATGTATTAAATTTTTATCTTATTCTTTCTTGTCTTATCATATTAATTCATCTCTCTGTTGTTTTCTAATTTTGTCTCTATGGTCCACATTTTGGATGCCAAAAATAAAAAAAAGACATTCACTTGAAAACTTACCATCAGCTCTTTGTGAATAGCACTCAAAATTGTCTCCCTTCTTTCCCTTCTCTCATTTCTGCTTTTTAATTCTTTTGATGCCACTACCTGAAAATGAAAATTTATCAAAACTAATTTACAGTTTAGATTTTTTTGAAATTGGGAATAATATTAATCCCATTTTCAGTTCCTGCAATATTGCAATCAATAATAGTAATATTTGACATATTTACTTTAAGTTCTTTCAACATCAGCGCCATTGTTTCCTTCTGTTTCATGTTCTGTATTCTCTCCATATTTTTCCTTGTCAAAACTGCCTATAAGAAAAATTTCAATAAAATTAAAAATAGACAAAACAAGACTGGACCATCAAACTTTAGAGAACATAATCAAAAAGTACAAATATATGAAATAAGGATAAAACAATTTACCATCAACTCTTGATGCATCTCTTTCTGAATGGTATTCCTTCTTTCCTCTCTCTCACTTCTTTTCTTAATTTCCTTTGATGCCACTACCTGAAAATCAAAATTTTTCAAATCTTATTGAAAAGTTTACCTTTTTAAAAAAATCCCCCATCCACCCATTTATTATCAGTACCTGGAACATTGCAACCAATGACAGTAACATTTGGCATGTTTACCTCAATCTCTTTTAACACCTCCAACATGATCTTCTTTTGATGATGGAATTCTATTTTCTGTTGGACCCTTTTAACCAAAACTACCTTTATAAAAATAATTAGATAAAGACAAAATAAAATTTTTATATCATCGAAATTTAATTGCATATATACAAAAAAGTATATATGTAGAATGATTAGATACATGTAAAAGAGCAATTATATTTTTTTTTATTCAGAATTTACCTTTAATTCTTCGTGGATTGTCTTCCAATACTTCCTCGATTTTTCTATGGCAAGAAATGTTTGCCTGAGCTTCACGATCTTTTTAGGGGCTTCTTTCTGTAATACAATTAGAATACATGTATTTATCAATATACAAAGAAAAAAGTTACTATCATTTTGCATCTTTTAAGAAGTCTACACAGTACGTACCATTAGTTCTTCCTGCATCTTTTCTTTAAGCTTTATTTGTGGCGCCATTGCTTTCAATTCTAATTCCATTTTTAATAAGTTCCTCTATAATAAATAAACAATTATTGGGTAAATAAATGAAATAAATAAATAAATTCATGAGTGTTATCTAATTGACCTATTATAAAAGGAGAGGGTGTGCATAGACTTTGTCATTGTAAATTTCACGTGTGAATTTTAATATTAAAAAATAATACTTAAAAATTTAATTATATAATCTTTCAAAATGTGCTCATTTGTAAATAAAAATGGTACTCGTGTATTTTCTCAAAAGTATGTATTAAGCCCTGCATTACCTGTCGCACTTCTTCCTCTTCGACCATTTCTATCCAACTTCTTTCAAATTTTAATATCTCTTTCTTTGATTTCTGAAAATAAAAATTCACAGAAACATCTTTACTTGTCTCCAGCTATCTTTATCTCCGATTATATAAGATAGTTTTACTCTCGAACACAAAATGGTTGATACGTAAATGATGTATATACTTGTAAGTTTTTATCAAAAGGCGTTGGTCTAGCATTTTGATCTTATTGACTTTACTTTAGATTTAGATTTGACACCCCCACCCCAAAAAAAAATAAATAAATAAATTCACAATTCAGAGTCTAAAATACTCACCAGGTCTTTTACAACTTCTTCACCGAAGTCCAAAATCAATTCTCCGTCCTGTAATAGATAAAAAATATTTAAGTTTCTAAAAACTTGACCCCCCCCCCCCCTCCGCAATCAAATTAATATTTTTAAAGTAAATGGTAAGAGCTGCTGATAAGATACTTACAAAAGGGATGGGGAGCATGTTTATCGGTATATCAGCTGATCGGCACGCCAGCTCGCTCAGAATTTCCTCAAGTCTCTGTTCCGTGTTCATTTTCTCACTCTCTACTGCAGTCTGGAAAAAAAATAAAGCTTTAAAAGTGTTGCTTGATTCGTTTTTAGAATATATATATACTCCACAAGAATATTGTAAGATTTAACTAAAAATTGCCAAAATTATTATATAGGGTATAGATGTAATTACTACACATTTAATTAAGAAAATGAAACTTATGACGGGAATAAATAAAAGTGGAAAAATATGTATTTCGATAAATTATTTAAAATTACAAAGGTAAAAATTCGTTGAAATTAATTGTATTTAATAATAAGAAAATGACTACAACCAGCATGATTAATGAACCGCTCACATAGATTACAACTCAAGAAAGATACCCACGTGTATGTACAGAGTACATATACATGTACTGGGTAAATGTGAACGGATCAAAAGACTTCGAACATTATTAATTTCTTCTCACTAGACTTTAATTTAGTGCAACCGGTTAGACAAAGTATATTTAAGTGTTAATGAAGATTAAAAGCGTTCACAAACAGCATTTCAGTAACAGAAAAGGTTTTACTCACAAATTGCACCTCTGTCGCTTTTTGTAAACAAAACTAAACTATGACGTCATAGGTCATCGTTAAAGACCTCAATGATGACGTAACAATGTGTTAATGAATTTATCATTTTGATAGGCACACTAGGGCCTAAATCAAAACTATACTTTCTTTAATTATACATCTAACATGTACATGTAGTATAATAATAATTCAAAAAAAGTTCATCATTCCAAATATTTAGGATGATAAGGTTCAACATTTAAAAGAAAAAGTAATGAAAGGAAAACTACCAGTGTGAGTCCTTTCTAAATCTATCTAATACGAAAAATTGTTTAACTAATCAGATGTAAACAGATCTATACGTAGCGTATGAAGAGCTACATGTAACAACTCACGAGGCAAATGATTTTTTCCTTACATACACTTTAAAAATGCTTTTACTTAAAATACATTAAAATGCTAAATCTAAGAGCCTACTTACAATTTGCACGTCCACGACTATGTTGTCAACAAAACAGTGATGTATTATGACGTCATAATCACACTCAAAGGCCTTTTGATGTTTGAAAACATTTTGGTGATACTGATTTCCGAATTAATTATTTTGAATAAGAAATAATATTTCTGCTATTAAAATAAAAAGGAAACATTTGATGGTTGTCAATCCCACAGCTTTTTATTTATGTTACAAAAAAACTGCGTAACAGTTTGATATCATTCTAAGAATTAGCATATAAAAAGAAAATCAAATTTATCCCCCTGGAAAGTGAAATATTACTGAACTAAAGGTATTGTGAGCAATGTGCTCCCCCCGTCTCCCATATGAATATAATGGGAGTGTCTATGTTTTGTTGTGGGAAACCAAAAATATGTGGCAGATCAAAAAGTAAAATTGGAGGTACACAATGGCAACATGTAATAACGATTCTGTGAAAGTTTCATCAAATTTCATTTAGTGGTTTGAGAAGAATTGGGGGTAAGAGATGGGTTCCCTAAAGCGTAAAAGACAGACAGACGGACGGACAAACAGCTATACAGACGGACGGACATACCGATTACTATAGATACCCTCCCGCTTTTCAAGCGGGGGTATAAATATGGAAATATATGAATATTAATTTGACCGGTGGCGCAAAAAATGAGGCATGCGTGTTTTTCACACGTCGCTTTTGAGCTTAATATACAAAGAATATTATAATGTTGAGTATCAATGTTTAGGGATTGTTTTGTACCTTCTTTCCACATAAAAATCACAATTGAATTTTTTACTTGAAACAAGTATATTAATTTTTTATGTTAGAGTATAGTTTTGAAAAATGACGAAATTTTTTTTTATCTGCGACATTGATTTTTTTTTATTTATTTCTTTCTTTCTATATTTGCTTTATTTATCCTAGTAATGATTTATTTAAACGCAGATAGAGAAGTTTCGTATATATATATACCAGTATGAAATATTGTATGCTATACATTACCTGGTACATGTAGACTTAATTAAATTATTAAAGATATAACCTACATCAAACAATGTGGAAGGATATTGTTAATTATTAAGTAGCTGCAGATCTGTGGCTCTCCGAATTTTTTTTTTGTACGACGGGTGAAATATTTAATTCAGCATAAAATAAATTTTGTCAAATCATGTCAAAAAGATAAGGTCCTAAGCTACTAGAGTATGTAAATATGTTTGAATTTTGTCTTTTTTGTGGTGATAATTTATAAAATTTTATCACTTTTCCGTTTTTCAAAGGATATTGTATCCAAGTTTAAATAAAAAGAGTTTTTAATCATATTTCGGTATGGAAATAGGCAAAAATAAACCTAGTTTGTAAGAGTACAGAAAATTTCCTGTCCATTAGTTTTTATTTCATCAAAATCGGATAAGTATTCACCTATCTACATTAGTTTAAGTTTAGCATTCTCCGAAGAAATGTTATTGGTTTTAACGAAAAAGTGATACAACGTTATGTGAAAGATTTGTGTTGTGACACGATTTATTACACTGATGTTCATGGTATAGATGTTCCTCTAAAAATATTATAGAAGTCTAATATATGCATGAAATTTAAAACAACACCTATTTCTTTCTTTCTTTCTTTCTTCATTTTTTTCTCTCTTTCTTTCTTTATTTGCTTTATTTATCCTGGTAATGATTTATTTAAACGCAGATAGAGAAGTTTCGTAAACATATATACCAGTATGAAATATTGTATGCTATACATTACCTGGTACATGTAGACTTAATTAAATGTAGACTTAATTAAATCATTAAAAAAAATATAACCTACATCAAACAATGTGGAAGGATATTGTTAATTATTAAGTAGCTGCAGATCTGTGGCTCTCCGAAAAAAAAAAATTGACAGACCGGAGAGCTACAGTGCCACCCATTGAAAAAAAACTGTATATTTATTGCGCACAAAAAAGTGCGCTGTTTATCGATTTATTTCTCAATGTTTTTGAAACTTTCATTTCAAAATATTACTAACCGAGTGTTTCTAATATATTTTTTCATTGTTTCCACAACAAAACAGTTCTTATAACTATTATTAATAGCCATCCTGGCCCTGAAATCGAGATTAGATCGTTGAAAATTTCGTCTATTTATACTGCCATTTTGGTTTGCAAGATAATTCGGCCCAATGCGTTTCGTGTAGATGTCAACTTCGGAAGTACTTGATAGAAGAGTACGGAATTTTTGAAATCTAATCATTTTTTGCAAGTGAGGTGAGAATTTGGAAGAATTAATCCGCAACCAAGCGCAAATTTTTGTGCGCAATAAATGTATTTTTAGCTCACCTGAGCCGAAGGCTCAAGTGAGCTTTTCTGATCACATTTTGTCCGTCGTCCGTCCGTCCGTCTGTAAACTTTTCGACTTTTCAAGAACCAATATGCCAATTTTAACCAAACTTTGGTACAGAGCATCCTTGGGTGAAGGGGAGTTTAAATTGTTAAAATGAAGGGCCAAGTCCCCTTACAAGGGGAGATAATCAAGAAAAGACAAAAATAGGGTGGGGTCACTAATAAATCCTCTTCTCAAGAACCACTGGGCCAGGAAAGCTGAAACTTATATGAAAGCATTCTTGGGTAGTGTAGATATTAAATTGTTAAAACCATGACCCCCGGGGGTAGGGCGGGGCCACAATAGGGAATCCAAGTTTTACATAAAAATATATAGAACAAATCTTTAAAAATCTTATTCTCAAGAACCACTGGGCCAGGAAAGCTGAAACTTATGTGGAAGCATCCTAATTTTTTTTAAAATCATAAAAGGGAAGAGGGTAGTGGGGCATGATAGGTATAGCAAGAGGGGGAGTCTGGTAAAGAACTGCATCACTCGAGTTACTCAGGCGAGCGATGTGGTCCATGGGCCTCTTGTTTCAATGGGTGGCACTCTAGCTCTCCGTTCTGTCAAAATATTTTTTCGGAGAGCTACAGTTCTGCAGCTAATTATTAAGATGCTGCTCCGGAAGACATGAAATGTTTATTATCTGTTTTTGGGAACATCCTCGTAGCCGCATTACATCACATGTGATGCATGGACACCACGTGTTTCCGTTTCTTCTGAAAACAACACAACAAACGCTCGGAAGAATTTATCTTTACTTTAGGCCTAAACTGCAGTCTACTTATTTTGCTTGACCATGGAAAACGAACTGATATCGTCAGATGAAGAGGATGCCCTGGATCTCTTGTTACAGGATGCGCTTGATGATGATCCAAGCGATCCAGCCTTTAATATTGATGACATGTAAGTCTACTCTTTGTACACACTGGTCTAAATTTTGAGTAGGAAAATTATCAATTTCAAGAATTTGATCTTTATTTGCTATTTTGTGAAAGAGAGTACCTATATTTATAAAAGTATTGAAACTTGGGAATTAGGGGAAAGATTTAACAATTTACAAAAAAAGATTAGTTTGTGAAACACTGATGCCCCCGTATGGCATCATAGCGAAGGTTAAGCCTTCTCAAATGCAGATCAAATATGTTGGTACCTAAAGTAAGGCCTTTTCACAAGAAATACAAATGTTAAATATAAAACCCTAGCACCACCTGTTCAAGGGTTATGGCCAAGGTTAATATTTTTAAAATAAGGACAAGGTCAAAGGGTCAACGTTATTGGTTTTTAAAGAAAGATCTTGTCTCAAAGATTACATATGGGAAGTATAAACGTGCTGGCCCTTACTGTTCAAAAGCTATGGCCAAGGTTAAAATTTGTAAAAAGTTGGTCAAACTCCAAGGTCAAGGGGTCAAGGTTCTTGATATCCAATGAAAGGTCTTGTCACAAGGATAACGTATGTGAAATGTGAAAGCTCTAGTCTAGCCCCTACTGTTCAAAAATTGTGGCCAAGGTAAAAGTTTTTGAAAAGAAGGTCAAATTCCAAGGTCAAAGGGTCAAAGTTCTTGGTATCCAATGAATGGTCTTCCCACAAGGATTACATATATGAAATATGAAAGCCCTAGCCCTTACTGTTCAAAAGTTATGACCAAGGTTAAAGTACCGAAATCTCCTAGGTCAAGGTCAAAAGGACAAAATCATTGGTTTCAAATAAAATGTCTTGCCAAAAGAATTGATATTTGAAATATGAAATTTCTAGTGTATATCGTTTAAAAATTAGGGCCAAATAATTTTTTGGTATTTTTGTGTAAAAGTGGGTCAAACTCCAAGGTCAAACGGTCAAGATTCTTGATATCAAATGAACGGTCTTGTCACAAGGATTAAATATGTGAAGTATTAAATCCCCAGTCCTAACCATTCAAAAATTATGGTCAAGGTTGTATTTTTAAAGTAGGTCAAACTCCAAGGTCAAGATCATAGGGTCAAGGATTTTGGTATCAAATAAAGGGACTTCTCACACAAATTACATATGTGAAGTATGAAAGCCCTAACAATAACCGTTTAAAAGTAATAGCCAAGGTTAAAGTTTTTTCAAGTTTTTAAAGTTAAGTACAGAAATATCCAAGGTCAAGCTCAAGGTTGTTGCTATCCAATAAAAGGTCCTTCCACAAAGAATACATATGTCAAGTATAAATATCCTGGTATCTACTGTATAAAAGATATGGCCAAAGAAAAACTTCAATTTTTTTTTGTAAAAGTGGGCCAAACTCCAAGGTCAAGATCAAAAGTTCAAATTTGATGGTATCCAAAAAAAGGTCTTGTCACAAGGAATATGGGAAATACGAATGTCATAGCTCCAGTATATCAAAAGTTATGGACAAGGTTAAAGTTTTTGCGGACAAACAGACAGACAGACAGAGAGACAGCTAGACAGACAAACAGCTAGACAGACGGACGGACAAGACAAAAACCACTAACACAAATTGAAGTCTTCAGCTTAATTTGAGACTTCTCTAAAATGAATAATTTGTAGTACTAGAAGTCAAGTAAAGAGAAATACAAAGAAGAAATTCAAAAATTGATAGCAGCAACATGTAGATATTAAAAGAAAAGAAACTAACAAAAGAAGATAATGATGATAACAGCAGTTGGGGATTACAACATATATAACCGACATACTGTAGTTGTAAGGCGTTTTTACTAGATTATAATTACAGTGCTGTGAAAACTGTTATAGTAGTACTGTACAATTATAGTTAATTATGCCCCCGTAAACAGAGTTTCGGGGGTATATAGTTTTTTGTTGTGTCTGTCTGTCTCTCTGTCTCTCTGTTTGTCTGTTTGTACGCAAAAACTTTACCCTTGCCCATAACTTTTGATTCAGTGGAGCTATGACTTTCATATTTCACATGTGTATTCCTTGTGACAAGACCTTTCTTTGGGTACCACCAAATTTGACCTTTTGACCTTGGAGTTTGACCCACTTTAACACAAAAATTTTTGAATTTTACTTTGGCCATAACATTTGAACGGTAGATACTAGGACTTTTATATTTCACACATATATTTTTTGTGGCAGGACCTTTCATTGGATACCACTAACCTTGACCTTTTGATCTTAACCTTGGATATTTACGTAGTAATGACAAAACTTTATCCTTGGCAATAACTTTTAAACGGTAAGAAATAGAGCTTTCATACTTTACAATTGTAATCCTTGTAAGAAGCCGCTTCATTCCGTACCAAAAGGTTTGACCATTTGACCTTGACCTTGGAGTTTGACCTACTTTTAAAAAACAAACCTCGACTATATCTTTCAAAGGGTTAGAGCTAGTGCTTTTATACTTTACATGTTTAATTTTTGTGACAAAACCTTTCATTTCATATCATGACTTTTGACCTCTTGACCTTGATCTTAGAGTTTGACCTACTTTTAAGTTTTTTTTAAACCTTGGTCATAACTTTTAAACGGTTAGGACTAGGGCTTCCATACTTCATAAATGTATTCTTTGTGGTAAGTCCTTTTATTGGATACAAATAACCTTGATATTTTGACCTTGACCTTACAGGTTTCCGAACTTATGAAAAAATATTAACCTTGGCAATAACTTTTCAAGAATATAGGCTAGGGCTTTCATACTTCATATATGTAATTCTTGTGACAATACCTTTCATTCGATGCCAATAACCTAGACCTTCTGACCTTGATCATGGAGTTTAACCTACTTTTAAAATCTTTTAACCTTGGCCATAACTTCTGAATGGTTAGGGCTAGGGCTTCCATACTTCATACATATGTTCTTTGTGGAAAAATCTTTCATTGGATACCAATAATATTGACCTTCTGACCTTGATCTTGAAGATTTCTGTACTAAAAGCTTTTGCCTGGTCATAATTGGGAATAGAGAATAATATTTTGTTTCACATTTGTATTTCCAGTACGGAGACCCTACTTTAGGTACCAATATATTAAATTTGCATTTAAGAAAAGTTTAATCTCCACTATGTTGCCATACGGGGGCATCAGTCAGTGTTTCAAAAACACATCTTGATTATGACAAGAAAGACAACTCAAAACCATTGTTAACTTTAAAAATATTTTTTTGGAGAATGGTTAAAATAAAGTGAGCTTTCAGTAAAATATTCATAAATAATAAGACGCTAAGAAAATTCTCGCATAAAGTGAGCTTTCAGTAAAATATTCATAAATAAAAAGCTCAAACCCCTAACTAATAGACTGATGATGAACTTATCATCACAGGAGAACTTCAACTTCAAAGTGCCGAAATATATACCCATTTTAGATACACTGTAAACAATATCTACCGACTGAGCTACCATGAACAGTACAATATTCAAGCTCAAAAGTCCATAAAACAATACAAAATAAAAGCAGAGCAAACACGGACCTCCAAAACAGAGGTGGGATCAGGTGCCATGGAGGAGTGAGCATCCCGTGCCGACCGATCACATCCGTCGTATGCTCCTTGTCATGATCGGGAAATAATGGGAAAATCTATAAATCAAAGTACAGTTGAACTTCGGTATCTCGAAAACCATGGATATATTGAAGTGATTTGATGGTCCCAATTACTTATTTTCTAAGTATTTTACACGTTATATATCTTGAATCATCAGAAATCTCGAAGTTTTTGCTCATTCCCATTGAGTTTGGGATAACTAAGTTTTACTGTATTTTGTCCACAAACTGAGGAATTTATGGAGATGTTGGCATGACTTTGGTGATATGATCATGTTATATCTTCTTATTTGGAGCTTTGAATTATTCTGAATTACTCAAGAAATCTGAGTCCATGCAATTGACACACAAATAAATACAACAAGAGTGCGATTTTATACATTTTATTTTTTTAAATTTATGAAAATAATGATAAATAGAGAAATTTAAATGTAATGTAGAGATGATCGATTGTAACAGAAGTTTGTTTTTTGTCCAAGTTATGTTCAGTTTTTTGTCCAAGTTATGTTCAGGCGGAAATTATCAGTGAATATCTTAAGTTTCTTCATGAGGTTCCACACACACAGTCTCTTATTTTAAACCAAAGAATTTCCTTAGCCTTCCTCTGAAAGACTTCTTTTTTGGTGGAGTGGGCACCTGAATAATAAAAAATATTGTCGTATATAAAAGTTAGTTGAATTTGATATATTTTGTACTATAATACATGTAGATATAAAAAATAAACACATGTATAGAGTGAAATGCCTTGACATGAGGCTTGTTAGATGTTGCTATGTCTTTTTTACCTATTTAAATTCACTGATAGACATCACATAAATACCTAAAACACAAATTACACATTCTACATACCTGTCCTACACTTGAGGTACACAGGTCCTTCTTAATCTCTGTTTCCTTGTGGCGTTGTGTAGTCTCAACATTCTAAAAAGGAAGAAGGTATTTTAATAAGCCATTTTAACAAATAATTTTTAACAAATATTAAGCTATGTCATCTTTGCTCACAAGGTTTTATGATCCCCCTCTCCTTACACACAATAGATTTATATGAAAGAACATTGCATAATTAGCATCTCCCATTGATAGTACGTACATGTAAATGTTGATAATATGCATATTTTCATGGATATTTTTGCACAGAAAAAAACTTCCAAATGATTTCTACACATTACTAGTAATATATCAAAATCTTACCGGTGGAGAGTTTTTGAATGTTTCCACCTTGAACATGAAAAGCTTTCGAGGGACAAATAAATCCTCTTCCTCGTCCTCTGGGTTGGTGCCTTTGTTGAATTTCTATAAAATATAGAACATCTAATGTTATCTTGTCAATCCATTTTTGTCTCAATCCTCCACATTGATATAACGTAAAGAAGTTCACATGAAGACTGAAGACTCACCATCAGCTCTTTATGAATAGCTTTCCAAATTGTCTCCCTTCTTTCTTCTCTCTCAGTTCTGCTCTTCAATTCTTTTGAGGCCACTACCTGAAAATGAAAATTTATTAATATGTATTAACAGTTTAGGGTTTTTTTTTTAAGTTGTGAATAAACCTAATTCTAGTTTTTGCAATATTGCAATTAATAACAGTAATATTTGACCTATTTACCTTAAGTTCTATCAACATCTGCACCATTGTTCCCTTCTGTTTTGTGTGCTGCTCTTTCTCTAATTTTTTCCTTGTCAAAACTGTCTATAAGAAGAATTTCATAAAATTAAAAATAGACAAAGCAAGACAGAACTATCAAACTTTAGAACATTATCAAAAAGTACAAATATATGAAATGAGGATAAAACAGTTTACCATCAACTCTTGGTGCATCACTCTCTGAATGGTATTCCTTCTTTCCTCTCTCTCACTTCTTTTCTCAAGATCTCCTGATGCCACTACCTAAAAATCAAAATTTTTCAAAATCTATTAAAAGTTTACCTTTTTTTTGAAAAATTATGAAATCCTCCCATCCGTTTTTTTTTTCAGTTTCTGGAACACTGAACCAATAACAGTAATTTTTGGCATATTTACCTGAAGCTCTTTTAACACCTCCGACATGATCTTCTTTTGATGATGGATTTTTATTTTCTCTTGATTCCTTTGAACCGCAACTACCTGTATAAATATGATTAAATATAGACAAAATTGATTTTTCATATTATAGAAATTTGATTGCAAATATACTAAAAGTATATGATTAGATACTTGGTGCCTTTGTTGAATTTTCATAAAATATGGAATCCTTCATTAAGGTACCTTGCAGTTGTTTGTTTCAATTTTACATGTCAAATCTCAAAACTATGAAAATTATGTAGTCAGTCTTGTAGATGTATAAGATTTTTATCTTATTCTTTCTTGTCTTGTCTTATTGATTTGTCTCTATGTTATTTTCTAATTTTGTCTCTATGCTCCACATTTTTGGATGCCAAAAATATAAATAAAGGGAAGTTCACATGAAAACTTACCATCAGCTCTTTATGAATAGCTTTCCAAATTGTCTTTCTTCTCTCTTCTCTCTCATTCCTTCTCTCCAAATCTCTTGATGCCACTTCCTGAAAATGAAAATTTATTAAAACTTATTAACAGTTTAGGGTTTTATTTTAAAATAAAGTGCCACGCCACAGCATGATACGCCCGTCAAAAAATTACACAATTATCTTTAACAGTTTAGAGTGCTTGAGAAAATCATATTTTTAAAAATTTTTCCATATATATTCCTTTTTAAAAAAAATATTTCTTTATCCATCCCCTGTGCTGTAGGCATAATTATAACAAATATTACATAACTGATAGATTTCCACATGTTTGTGTTATCTTTGTGAAATGCCCATGGTAATAAACAATATCAAATTTTTTAACAACTTTTCCCAAATAAATTTTGTAAAACTTGGGCTGGCCATCAAATGACATATGCTATAAACTGACCAGCAGTTCTTCTGAATCTACCCCAAAGGATATTCCACATGAGTTTCATCTTTCATATAGCCTTCCTACATTGAAATTAAGAATCTTTGAAGATTTTTCCTATATATTCCCTAAATATTAATGGATCTGCACTTTTTATCCTAAAACACTTTTAAAACATATAAAACACTCCATGATTTCTTTTTAAACTTAATGCCAGACACTTTTATATTTAATTCATATGGACATGAGTTTCATCTTTCCTGGCCCATCCCTTAAAATTAGTTTTTAAAAATAATTAATTTATTAATATCATTTATTAGTTTATTATGCAATATCAAATAAGTTTTAATTACTTTTCATCCCCTTCATTTTAAAACTTTGTACCAACAAGTTTTTTAATTGGCTTAGGCTGGCTGTCCATTTGCCCAAGAAGATGAAAATGTAGATAAACCAATGCTCGACAACAACGACAACAACGACACACTAAACTCATTAATTTCTCTCTAATTTGACATGCAACTTTCTGCTATCAAAATTCTTCTTGATCAGTGCTTGATAATATATGCCCATGGGACAAAACAGTTCCTCTCATTAACATTGACATTTGTTAAAGATCTCTGTAAAGGTATGATGAAAAAAATTTTTTACTCTCTCTAATACTTTTTAATAATTACTTAAGGATACTCTCTATTTTTTACATTTCTAAAAATCAAATTTTTCAAAATTTATTAAAAGTTTACCTTTTTTAAAAAAATTATAAAATTAAAGGACACAGTGACCTTTTTTTAGTTTCTGGAACACTGAACCAAAAATGTAATTTTTGCCAAGTTTGATAGCTCTAGGTCTAATAGTTTTCTTTATGACCTCCGACATGATCTTCCTTTGATGATGCATTTTTATTTTCTCTTGATTCCTTTGAACCACACACCGTGTATAAATATGATTAAATATAGACAAAATTGATTTTTCATATTATAGAAATTTGATTGCAAATATACTAAAAGTATATGATTAGATACTTGGTGCCTTTGTTGAAACCTTCATAAAATAATAATCCTTCATTAAGGTACCTTGCAGTTGTTTCTTTCAATTTTGCATGTTGCAATCTCAAAACTATGAAAATTTGCCAGTATATCAAAACTGCCTACAAGAAAGTTTTCAATAAAATCAAAAATAGACAAAACAAGCTATACAGGAGCATTAAAATTTAGAACATTATCAAAAAGTACAAATATATAAAATAAATTAAGGAAAAAATACAACACATTACCATCAACTCTTGGTGCATCGCTTTCTGAATGGTATTTCTTCTTTCCTCTCTTTCACTTCTTTTCTTAATTTCCTTTGATGCCACTACCTGAAAATACAAATTTATTAAAATTAATTAAAAGTTAACCCTTTTCAAAAGATATGAAATAATCCCAATTTTTTATTTTTGCATTATTGCAATCAATAACAGTAACATTTGGCATATACCTGAAGCTCTTTTAACATCTTCCTGGCAGTCTTTTGATGATGGAAAGTTTCTCTTTAAAATCAAAAATACCTGTGTAAAAATAATTAAATAAAGACAAAATAATTTTTTTGAATCATAGACATTTAATTGCATACATACAAAAAAGTATAGCATGATTAGTTACATGTGAAAGAACATATATTTTTAGTCCCCTACCCATTACCATCAACTCTTGGTGCATCGCTTTCTGAATGGTATTTCTGTCTTTCCTCTCTTTCCCACTTGGTTTTCCGCAATTTTTTTCCGCTGGCAGATTTGATGCTGAATTTTGGTAAAATCCAAATTTATTAATATTAATTAAAAGTTTACCTTTGTCAATGAATTTTTAAATTACGGCCTTTTCAATTTTTCTGGGTTTTCCCATTTTTTATCAGTTCGCTTGTACATATTGAACCAATATATGCAGTAACATTTGGCATATTTACCTGAAGCTCTTTTAACACCTTCGACATGATTTTTGATGCTGGAATTTTGAATTTTTCACATTTGTTTAACCAAACCTATCTGTATAAAAATAATTAAATAAAGACAAAATTAAATTTTTATATCCTAGAAATTTAATTGGATATATACATAAAAAGTATAGTATGATTAGATGCATGTGAAAGAGCATATATATTTTAAATTCAGAATTTACCTTTAATTCTTCGTGGGTTGTCTTCCAAAATTTCCTCGATTTTTCTATGGCAAGATATGTTTGCCTGAGCTTCACGATCTTTTTAGGGGCTACTTTCTGTAATACAATAAGAATACATGTATTTATCAATCTACATATGTACAAAGAAGAAAGTTAATATCATTTTTCATCTTTTAAGAAATCTACACATTACGTACCATTAGTTCTTCCTGCAACTTTTCTTTAAGCTTTATTTGTGGCGCCATTGCTTTCAATTCTGATTCCTTCTTTACAAGGTTTTTCTATATAAACAAACAAATATTAAATTAATAAAATAAATAAATAAATACATTCATGAATGTTATCAAATTGATCTATTATAAAAGGAGAGAGGGTGCATGCATGGGCTTTGTCATTGTCAATTTCACTGCATGGATTTCAATAAATAATATTTAAAAATGTAATCAAATGATCTTTCTAAATGTGCTCCTTTGTAAATAAAAATGGTAAGCACTGCATTACCTGTCGTTCTTCTTCTTCTTCAACAATCTCTACCCAACTTCTCTCAAATTTTAGAATCTCTTTCTTTGATTTCTGAAAATAAAAATTCACTAAACTTCTTTACTTGTCTCCAGCTATCTTTTTCTTCGATGATATAAGATACTTTTATTCTTGTACACAAAATGGTTGATACGTAAATGATGTACATATAGTTGTGTTTTACCGCTTGTAATTTTTTGTCAAAAGGTATGGGTCTAGCATTTTGTTCTATTTATTGTCTTTACTTTAGACCCCCCCCCCCCCCAATGAATAAATTCACAGTCTGTAATACTCACCAGGTCTGTTACAACTTCTTCACCAAAGTCCAATATGAGATCTCCGTCCTGTAATAATTAAAAAATATGTAAATTCAAAATTTATGGCATAAAACTATCTAAACATAAGGTATAAGTTTGAACCCACTCAAGTCAATAATCGACGTTGCAAAATAATGTTTATTTTAAAACAGGGTGTTATTTTGTTTTCAATGTTGTTAATGTACTCTAGGAACTTGATTTTGCCCCCCCCCCCCTCCCACCCCTGCAATCAAATCATTTTTTTTTTAGTAAAGAGATTAAGAATGGCTTACAAAAGGGACAGGGAGCATGTTTCTCGGTACATCAGCTGATCGGCAGGCCAGCTCGGTCAGGATTTCCTCAAGTCTCTGTTCCATGTTCATTTTCTCACTCAATAGTCAATACTGCACTCTGAAAAAAAAATAAAGCTTTAAAAGTGTTTTTTTTAAATATAGATACTCCACAAGAATATTGCAATTAAGGTTTAACTAAAAATATTGACTCTTATGAGGGATGAAAACGGAGTTAATAAATATGGAATTTCTATAGTACATGCATTGCTGATAAATTATTTAAAGTTACATAGGTAAAAATTTGATTTCGTAAAATTTTATCGCATTTAATTAGAAGGAAACAACAGCAACCAATACGTTCACATTTACAGATCGCCACGTAAGGAGACTTCGAACATTAATTATGAAATTCTTCTCACTAAATCATTAATTAAGTTAAACCAGGTTGACACACTACATTTTTAAAGTGTTATGGGGGAAAATGGCATACAGAAATAGCATTTCAATAACTGAAAAGGTTTTACTCACAAATTGCACCTCTGTTGCTTTGTGTAAACAAAACTAAACTATGACGTCATAGTTCATCGTTAGAGACCTCAAACGTGACGTAACAATGTGTTTGTAAATGTATCATTTTGATAGGCACTCTAAATCAAAACTATACTTTCTTTTAATTATACATACACATGTATTATGATAATACAATAATTCAAAAAAGTTCAACATTCCAAATACATGTTTTTAGAATGAAAAGGTTAAACATTTAAAGGAAAAACTAATGAAAGGAAAATGCTAGCATGGTTCTTCTCTAAATTCAATTCGAAAATTGTTAAATTGTTTAATTAATCAGATGTAAAAAGATATAAACAACGCACAAAGAAATTATTTTATCCTTACATACACTTAAAAATGATTTTACTTAAAATACATTAGGCTAAATAGTCTAAAGAATTTACCTGCACATCCACCACTATGTTGTCAACATAACAGAGGTTTATTATGACGTCATAATCACAATCAAAGGCCTTTTGATGTTTGAAAACATTTGAGTGATACTGATTTCCGGAATAAGAAGCATAAATTAGGGAATATTGTAAAAGAAATATTTCTCATAATCTTTAAACATTGATGTTTGTCAATCCCACAGGATTTTATGTAACATTTGCATATTAGTTTGATCATTCTAATTAAATGTATAAAAAGAAAATCATACTATAGTAATTTATCTCCTGGTTCCAAAGTGAAATAAAGCATATGGGGAAAACGAACAGTATTCAAACACGGACCTCCAGAACATCAGAAAACTGCTGACCGGTCAAACCCGCCCTGTGCTCCTTGCCATGATAGGAAAATAACGAAAAATCCGTCGTCAATTCAATGTAGGAGGGCTGTTCAAAAATTACGCGGAATCTGCTATTATTTACTCTAACAGGCGTCATATAGTTAATTTGAAATTTCACAGAAATATGTATCTCACAAATTCAAATTAATTTTGGGCAAAATCAGGGACGTAGCAACGGGAGGGGGGGGGGCACCTTTTTCCCCCCCCCAACATTACCTTTACTATTGAAAATGTCCATTGACAGGTTGATTGGCCCCCCACTTCTTACTACAGTATAGTAATATGAAGGAAATGTAGTAATGTAGGCAAAAAAAAAATGGAAGTGAAAGGAATTTGGCCTTCAAAAAAGTTTGCCACTACCCTCCATCCCCCACCCCCAACGAAATAGGGTTTTCGAGGTTGGCCAAATTTCCTTTTTTTTTTTTTTTTTTGTCAACTTTTACAGGTAAGAAAAAAATTATTTTTCTATGGTTGGCCCCCCACTTTCAAAAACGATGCTACGTGCCTGAAAATATCTGTATATAAAAAAATTTCTAAAAATCATCGCTGTGTTGATATCGCTGATGGGGAGGTACGGAGCACGGCAAAAACTTTGAAACAAAAGCATGCGGAATCCAAAATTTGACTCATTAATTTTTTATAATTCGCGATATTTTTTGACAATTTTCTCCAATGTATCTTACGAGGGTTGTCCCGTAAAATCGTGGACAAAGCATTTTTCTCGAAAAGTAATGGGCGCACTAAGCTGAAAATTTCAGTAAATACATATTTATCATATCTAAGTGCATGATAATTTTTTTAATAAAATATAGGCAAAAATAAAGATTTTATTATGCTTGAATGTGCACGAGGTATTGTCCTACGGCGCACGGTCAAAAAACCAAGGTTTTATTAAAGAATACACAAGTTTGAATTCAAAATAAAAGTTTTAAATACATAAGATTTGGATTAAAATTATCCTAATTCAATTCCACAATCAATTTTGTAGTCTTTGTAAAAATTTTAAAGCATTTGCTTAATTTTTTGGCAGTTTCTCGAGCATTCGAAATGGGAAAGTGGTAAACAGAACATACGAAAAATGGCGACGTTTTATGACGTTACGGAGAACAGTTCAGTTTTATTTCGATGTTGTAATGACACCTTTAAAGACTTGAAATGACCATAGAAGAAAAAAGATTATAAATATATCACCATATCTTAAGTATACAAATGAAATAGGTGTTTTCTTAGCAAATTTTTTTTTTTGATCGAGTCCCTGGGGAGCACAAACTCCTAATGTAATAGCAAAAGACGCTGTCACAGTAGACCGCCGATATGAGGTTTTCTATTAGTTGAATGATGGTGAGAATATTGTCCGTAACTTACTAATAAATCTTCAGAAGATCGCATGAGGGTGCCAGTTGGTTCTTTGACTGTTTATAGAGACTAAAGAATGTGTATCAATGAAATTCCTAAATTTAAGTCGGACTCATCCAACTTCATTTTCAGCAAAGATAAAACGTGACATTATAATCCATGCGCCGTAAGGTGATACAATACATGGCATAAAATCTCATAATTTGTTTATTTATGCATATATTTATCTGAAATTTGCTGTGTATATTGCTAAAATATGTACTAGATAATAGTGAAAATTTCAGAACGCAGTGATGTTTATTTTTCACACTAGACAACTTGTCCACGATTTTACTGGACAACCCTCGTAATATTGATCTTTACTAAGTATTTAAATTTCTGACGTAATATTTGAAGTACTAACAGAAATACAGTGAATTTTTTCCAGTGCGATTTCTGTGAAAACCACAGGCAATTGGGGTATGGCCTCCCCCCTTGTAATTTTTTAAATCTGGGTTTGAGTCACCTTTTTTTCTATTTTTTTTTTATTCTAATATGCACTATATGTTATCAATAATGAAACTCTTTGTCTCTTTAAACTGTTTTTAAATATTTCGTTTTTAACTTCTTTTCTCTCCATGTGCACCAACTGGACTGAAGCACTCGGTATTTTCGTGCGTCATCATTACGCCTTATGTCATTTGGAACATTACATTCTAGCCTGGTTCCCTGTCCCTTTGCTATACTACGCGCGCGTTCCTTGGCAAGGATGAGACAGGGGACCAGGGACCCACTCGATTGGGACCCTTCTTATTCCAGAATAACCATCCTGTCTGCTCGATTGGTTTGGTAGGGTAGACTTAGAAGGCCCTCTCAGCCTTCCACGTAGAGATGGAAGGGTAGCTGAAGGATAGCATTCTAATATGGCGTCAAGCAGTTTGGTGAAAACTTGGGGGATTTTTATTATTGTAAATAAACCAAACTTAAAACAAAATACAAATAAGTATTTTTATCATGTATGAAGGGTAATTTTGTTAAGAAGCCTTTTTCTGTTATGTAATTGCAGTAAAATCAACCATTGAACACAGTTTCATAATTTACCATGTAATATGGGGTGCAGATTTGAGCCGTAAATACTGTAAATCACTTTTTATTCACGAGAACTTTATTTTCGCGTAATTACGCGAAATAGTGTGCTCGCGAAAATTTAATTCTCGCGTATAATAGTATTCCTTAAGAATATATAAAGCAATAACCACAACTCGCGAAAATTTAAATTTGTCTCGCTAATCAAGAGTCAATGACTATCTCGCGAAAATAAGGTGTCGCGAAAATTTTGTGATCTACAGTAGGTCCCTGATTTGACCATAATTATTTATTTTTTTTTTTACATGCTCTTTAATATTCTTCTGTCTCAGACACTTGATGTTTTAAATTTTTCTTTACATAAATAAAAAAAAAAAATCCCAATACTATTATATTAAATTAATTTTTCCACTCTTAATTATCTCAAGTTTCCCTTTCGAACTAACATTTAATGCTTTAAAAAACGGATTCAAATTCTTGAAATTCAACAATTGCAGTAATTCAAAACATTGCAGATAATATTCCATCCTATTCAGTATCCTTCTGAATACTCGATTTAGACATACATGTATATTCCAACCCTTCCAACATTCCCCTCTGCTTCTAGAAGGGTCCCAATCGAGTGGGCCCCAGGCTAATTGCTAGCGCTCTTGAGCGCTAGCAACTACTTTAGTCAAAATTCCTAGAATACGCATGCTCGGCATCACGGTCGTGCATTCTGGGAAAACTGTGAAAACTTCTATAGATAGACCGTACGACAAAAATTTCGTTGTATCATTAAATAACTGTTTATTTATTGTGTAGCTTACACTTTAAAGATAACTACATATAATTGTAATACTTCAAATTTTCCATTTTTTCTGACGGAAAAGTCTGAGTCATTGTCTGATTGTTCTAAACAAAGACAGGGGCATTTTTTTTTTTACAACTAAGTAAAAGATAGACTATTTTCAAGACCTCACCACAGTAAAAAATAATCTATATGCTCGAAATCATGGCAATGTAGGTCAAGCAAAGGATTTACACTAAAAATTACGAACAAATGCATCATTTATTAAAAAAATTCTATGTATGGCTTTTAATCAAACAGTTCTTGACAAAGATGACCCGAAGGGCCAAACTACTTCACATCATCATAAAAATTATTTGGAACTCTCTGGAAACTCCAATGGGTCAACACAAAAACTTCACCCCAACCCCAATTGTTTCTTTACCTATGTGTCTTTAAAGTATTAAAATACACTTTACAAAAAATTATAACTTTATCACACCCAGCCTCGATAAACATTAAAAAATTCAGCAAAATAAATCACTTGATCACGAACCTCCCTTTCTGTGTTTAAAAATTGCTACGGCGCTAGCTCACCGAATTTTCTCTTCCTATTCCATGTAACGGTAATTTCTGTATATAACAAGATAACTGTAACTAGCAGATTCTGACGGATGAAGATTAACTTTTAAAATACACGACCTGAACAACCAAATTTCACAATATTTTTATTACAAAGCCTGGATTTTTTTAATGCAGAACATTTGTAAAGTTAGAGTTACCGTTATTGGACTTCCGACGGTTTCCCCAGTTTGTGCACATCAACAAAATTTGCCCTATATGCGGATGATTTCATCGAAATATTTACAAATCGGGGGCACATAAAAATTAAATGGAAATATGAAAAGGAAGAGGAATGTATAAAAAATTTAATGTTTGCATACCCCATATTTCACTCTGCTTTAGATAAATAAGCGAGCGAAGTTGAAGCGAGGTGAGGCGGAGGGCGAGAAAAAAATTGCAAGCCTTCTCTCTTATTGGGTGCATTCACAGTTCCGCCATTGGTAGACAAAAGTTGCTGTTGGTAAAATTAATAACCATTGGCTTGCCACTGGTACCAATGTGTTTTGCCAATGGTACATGTATATTCTTCTGCAGACAATTGTGTATCAGTCGAAAACGAAATATTCAAAAACAGCTTAAAGAGACAAAAGAGTTACATTATTGATAACATATAGTGCACATTAGAATAGAAAAGTAGGAAAAAGGTGACTCGAGCCCAGATTAAAAAAAAATTTAAAAAAGATTGAAGAGGCATACCCCAAGTGCCTGTGGTGAAAACGACTCTGAAAATGACGTCGCCTGAATTGACGGAGCACCGCACTTTTGTTAAATTATGTGATGTGTCCAGTGTAATGCTCGAGATATCGCCATCATAGATCTATCCAAAATATGCATAATAAAACATGTACAGTGTAGTTAATCAGGGTATTTGTCTACAAATAGTAAATTGGAATTTTAGACCGTTAGACCTCTGTACAAAGGCCATACGGGAGGACGGGAAGAAGATTATCGACGAAAACCTTATCCGGATTGTTAAAAACGTGATTGAGAGTGACCAATGCCACACTATATTTTATAAATACCTAGCTGCAGAACTGTAGCTCTCCGAAAAATATATATTGATTTTAAATCAAAAACTGCAGGTATTTATTAGCTGCAGATATGTACATGACGTATCTCTCCGAAAAAAATAGTTTGACAGACCGGAGAGCTACAGTGCCACCCATAGAAAAAACTGTATATTTATTGCACACAAAAAGTTGCGCTTGTGTATGGATTAGTTCTTCCAAATTCTTACCTCAATTTCAAAAAATTTAGATTTCAAAAAATTCCGTACTCTTCTATCAAGTGCTCTCGTAGTTGACATCTACACGAGGCGCTTTGGGACGAATCATCTTGCAAACCAAATGGCAGTATAAACAGACGAAATTTTCGATGATCTCGATTTCAGGGCCAGGAGGGCTATAAACAACAGCTATAAGGTATGCATAGGTTTGTTGTGGAAACATTGAAAGATTATGTTAGGAATACACGGCTAGTAATATTTTGAGATTATAGTTTTAAAAATATGGATAAATAAATCGATAAAAAGCGCACTTTTTTGTGCGCAATAAATATACAGTTTTTTCAGTGGGTGGCACTGTAGCTCTCCGGTCTGTCAAACTATTTTTTTTCGGAGAGATACATGTACATATCTGCAGCTGATACCTTGGGTTTTTGGTTTAAAAAGAAAAAAGAAAGAAAAAAAAAGAATATGTTTTACTTGTTTTATAGATTTTAAGATTAACAAGAAATGGTGTATTTAAATGTTGAGGAGATAGACTGTACAGGAATTCTAGGAAAAATGTCGAGAAAATGAAAGCTCATATTTTAGTGTCCGTCAGGGGCGTAGCAACGGGGGGGGGGCCAACTTTACTTATACTATAGGAAATGTTAATTGAAAGCCTGGTTGCCCCCCCCCCCCCCCACTTTTAGTGATGTACCGAAAATGTAGTATTAGAATTGGTACTGAAAGTAGTTGACACTGAGAAAAAGTTTACCCCCCCCCCCTCCCCCCGAAATAGGATTTTCGACTTTTTCAGGTAAGTAAAAAAAAATTTTCTCTGGCTGCCCCCCCCCCCCCCCCACTTTCATAAACGATGCTACGCGCCTGTCCGTGACGTTGAAGATTTTGCTGCTCCCTGACTTAATGATATGTCCTAATAAATCAACCAAAATTGATATCAATTTACAAAACTTTGATATGAAATTTCGAAGATCATATAAGTTAAGATTCTTTTATATTCTGTGTGATATTTTGCCCGATTATGTCGTCAACTCTTTTTACTTTGAAACAAGTCCGCGTAATTTTTGAACGACCCTCGTATAAATAAACGAACAGTATTCAAACATGGACTTCCAGAACATCAGAGGTGGGATCAGGTGCCATGGAGGAGTGTGCACCCCCTGCTTCCGCCGTGTGTTCCTTGTCATGATCGGGAAATAACGGAAAAATCAGTGTATAAATAATTGTAACAATTAGTATGAAACACGTCAGTCAGCATTTGACTCAATGATAAATTGTATTTGCTGACAAGGTCATTGTATCACGAAATGATGACTTTAAACGAGACTGCTGATATTCTTGTTTCATCAACTTGCTTGTCCATAACCATAATTTACCTCGTTTTAGAAATTGTTCATATATAGAGCATACTCTTGCGTATCGAATCAACAGAGATATATACATTCTGTATGCAGGCGATGAAGGTATATTGCTGCATAAGTAAGGGAAGTTGACGATAGAAAAGTTAAAGTCATCACGTTTATGTTTGGTTGTTAGATTACCATTACCGTCTTTTTCAAGTAAGATATTCAAGTATGAAACAGATGAGTCAGACTCTGTGGTATCTTTAAACTCAAGCTCACCAGGATATATCGTATCGATGTAGGAATGGAAATTACCATTGTTAATTGACAATACGTCGTCGATATATCTAAGTGTCGATTTGAAGGCGACGGGAAGTGTTTACTCTTTTCACGAATAAGATTTTGCACAAATTCTGCTTCATATAAATACAAAAGTAAGTCTGCTAATAACGGAGCACAGTTGGTACCCATGGGAATATGACTAATTTATTTGGCAATATATAAATATTTAGGATTAGGAATTTGAATACTTAGTATTTATTAGTTATCTAGGTTCAATAAAGGTGTACAGGGATTCACCCTGGGTTTTATTCCATAGACTCTAAGGCCGAAGGGTGTATGGTATACAACCCGGGGTAAATCCCCGTACACCCTTGATTGGACCTGGATAACGAATCTATTATACCCCCTGCTTGAAAAGCGGGAGGGTATATACGTAGTAATCGGGTTGTCCGTCCGTCCGTCTGTACGTCCGTCCGTCTAGCTGTACGTCCGTCTGTTACGCTTTGGGGTACCCATCTCTTATACACAACTCCTCTTTTACCACTGAATTAAATTTAATGAGACTTTCAAAGAATCTTTGTTATATTTTGCAATTGTGCACCTCTTATTTTACTTTTTGATCTGACACTTATTTCGGGTCTCCATGAGCAAAACAGGGACTTTGTCATTATAATCAAATAGGAGGCGTGGGGTACCATTTAATGAGCTCGTTGCTCAAACTACCTCTAGTTTAACTAACATCTCTGTCATATTTAATGACATTTTTTGTCTGTTTAGTGTCCTTTCGAGCTTTTTCCACTCACACTGAGACGCCAACAATTGCCGACAGAGGGCCGCTAAGGAATCTTAAGCTACTGTGAAATCACAAATTTTCGTGGGGGTTTAATATTCGTTGTTTTCGAGGTATGTACATGTTTTATTCTATATAATCTCGTCCTACCTTATCCCCTTTCCCTTTTTCTCATTTTTAATTCCCCGCCAAAAATATGGCCTGGGCATCTAGTGTTTGTCCTGTCCGTCTTACTTCTTTCCATCCTTCCGTCCTTCCTTCACACTTTGCGTTTAGCTCAAAGCTCAGTTTCAAAGAAACTATCGAAGATATTTTCATCAAACTTCATATGCTAATAGATATTGATGAGAGCTATGCAACTGCATCAACATTTTTTGACCTTGACTTTTCATTTGACCTTGATTTCAATTTTCCTAAAATAGTGGTTAGCTCAGTTTTAAGCATACTATTCAAAATAGTGTTATCAAACTTCACATGTTGAAACATACTGATGAGAGCTATTCAATTGCATTACCATTTTTGACCTTGATACTGATGAGAGCAATTCAACTGCCTCAACATGTTTACCTTGACTTTTCCTTTAACCTTGACCGCACTTTTCTTAAATTAATATTTAGCTCAGTTTAAAAAAAACAATCAAAATATTTTTTATCAAACTTCACATGCTGATACATACTGATGAGAGCTATTCAACTGCATCACTATATTTGACCTTGACCTTTCATTTGACCTTTTTTGGCCTCACTTTTCCTAAATTAGCGTCAAACTTCATTTGTTGATACATATTGAGCAATTCAACTCATTAATATGTTTGACCTTGACCTTTCATTTGACTTTTCATTTGAACTTGACCTCAATTTTATCTATGTGTTTTAGTCAGTTTTAAAGAATCCATTCATTATATTTTTTTCAACTGCAAATGCTGATACATACTAATTAGAGGTCAGTTTCAAAGAAACTATCCAAGATATTTTTATCAAATTTAATATTCTTAATATACACAATTATGTAAACTTTTCAACTGCATCAACATTCTGACATACACTGATTTTAGCTATTCAACTGCATCACCATTTTTGATCTAGACCTATCTTTTGACCTTTTTACCTCACTTTTCCTAAATGAGTGTCAAACATTTTTATTATACTTTCATGTTAAATACTAAAATCTGATTGGTTTAGACGCAGTTAACAATCTGTTCTATTACCCTCAGCCTTAGCAACACACGTGACAACGGGTAACACAATGGTAATGCCACATGCGTGGAAATTATGCGCGTACAGTTCACCGTAGAATTCTCAAAACGTCAGTTGCGCGTTTGAAAGAACCGGAATAAACTTGACGTCAATTAAAGCTTGTGTCCGATGAAGCTTACTTCAAAACAACAAACGACAGACGAAACATGCTTGCGAGTGCAGAAATAACGAAACTTTAGATGATAAAGGACTCGTAGAGTATCAAATAAACAATGAAGAGGTCAGTAAATCTTTTTCGAAGTAGCGGGGAGTTTGAAAGCTTTCTAAACGTAAACGAAAAGGCGATCAACGATTTGTATTGCTGACATAGTAAATAAAGAAGACATTCAGTATAATAAAATAAATGGTGCCTGTTTTGGAGGGTAACAGTTGAAATTGACACCCCTCGGACGCGTCAGTTGACAATGGTTTTCCTTGGGGTGTCAATTTCAACTGTTACCCTCCAAAACAGGCACCATTTATATAATATGCTGATATATACTGATGTAAGCAATTCAACTGCATCAACATTTCTCACCTTGACCTTTCATTTGATTTTGACTTTTTGTGTTAAAGTCAGTTTTAAAGAAACCATTCATGATTTTTTTTTTCAACTTCATATGCTAATACATGAGAACTATTCAACTAAATCAACCAGAAGTCTCTGTCGAGACTGAAGCTCTACTGGTTTCTACTTGTAGCAAAGGAAGAGAAAAGTACTTATAAGCAGATGGGAATTGAAACTTTAAATCAGCAATAAATTATAATACATTATATTATAATCAGACTAAAACTGTATTTGGAGTAGCATTTTAAGAGTATTTAACTGAAATTTCTGTTTTTAGTAACCACGGCAACACCGCTCATCAAAATCAAAAACCGATACACAGAATTATGTATCTTTGTGTAGTCTACTTGTGTGCTAAGTTATATTGAAATCAGACCAAAACTGTAGGAGGAGTAGCACTTTGAAAGAATTTCACAGAAATTTCTGTTTTTAGTAACCACGGCAAAACCGCTCATCGAAATCAAAAACCGATAATATACAATTATTGCTGGTTTTTGAGGTCAATACAATGATTTAGCCATCTGAGGAGTACAATATTCACCGAACCCGAAGGGCGAGATGAATATTGTACTTCAAAGATGGCTAAATCATTGTATTGACCGAAAAAAAAACAGCAATAATTATTTTATTATATGATTCACTGATAAAATAATACAGCTCATTACTTGTTAACTTGCATTTAATTTAGTCCTAGCCAAATACTAGAGAGAAACAGAATTAAAATGTGAATAAACCTTACCAGTCGTATCAATTTGAAATGTTTTTTTTTTTATCAATTTTAGTTGCCATGAAAAAAATAATATAATGTCAGTCTTTTTATAGGATAGATTAATTTGAAAGGAAGGAGTATTATCAGGGAAAACTGACTGCAAAAAAGTAAAAAAAAAACAACAACATGTTGTTCAGTTAAAGTGTTGGAGGGGGGTCCCTGCATCCTCTCGTACCACCCTCACCCTAAAATATATATTCGCTATAGATAACGAAAAAAATTTAAGATCAGAAGTCCATATAAACAATACAAAATAGGATATATTTGAGCAAACACGGACCTCTAAAACATCAAAAGTGGGATCAGGCGCCATGGAGGGGTGAGTATCCCCGGTCACACCCGCCCTCTGTCATTGTCATGATCAAGAAATAATGGGGACATCTATATATCAAAGTTCCACTGAACTTTAGTATCTCGAATACCTTGGACATTGCCTATACCATTTACATATTGAAGTGATCTGATGGTTTTGAATAATCAGAAATCTTGAGGTTTTTTTTCAGTCCCATTAAGTTCAAGATAACTAAGTTTGACATGATGATATGACCATGGTATATCTTCTTATTTGATTAGCTTTGAATTATTCTGAGTTAATTCAAGAAACCTGAGTCCACGAAATAGACACACCAATAAATAGAACAAAATACAGTTTTACACATTTTATTTTAAAATGATGAAAAGAATAATAAAAAGTTTAAATTTGTAGAAATTAAAATGTAATGAAGAGATGATTGATCGTAACAGAAGTTAGTTTTAATATTGTCCAAGTTATGTTCAGCCGGTAATTATGAGTGAATATCTTTGATCCTCAGGTTCCACACACAGTCTCTTATTTTAAACCAAAGAATTTCCTAAGCCGTCCTCGGAATGATTTTTTTGGTGGAGTGGGCACCTGAATAATAAAACAAAATATTACTTAGTTGAATTTGATATATTTTGTAATACAATACATGTAGTTTTTTAAAAAAAAGTAAACACATGTATAGAGTGAAATGCCTTGACATGAGGCACGATAGATGTTGCTTTTTCTTGTTTGTCTTTTTTTTATCAATCTAAATTCATTGATAGACATTGTATAAATGCCTAAAACACAAATTACACGTTCTACATACCTGTCCTACACTTGAGGTACACTGGTCCTTCTTAATCTCTGTTTCCTTGTGGCATTGTGTAATCTCAACACTCTAAAAAGGAAGGAATTTTTTTGTTAAGCACTTTTAACAAATATTAACAATTTTAACAAATATTTAGCTATGTCATCTTTGCTCACAAGGTTTCTGATCCCCCTCTCCTTACACACAATAGATTTATATTTGGAAAGAACATTACAATTATCATCTCCCATAGATGGTACATACAAGTAAATGTTGATAACATGCATATTTTCATGGAATTCTTTGCACAGGAAAAATTTCTAAATGATTTCTACACATCAATATATCAAAATCTTACCTGTGGAGAGTTTTTAAACGTGTCCACCTTGATTATGAAAAGCTTTCGCGGGACAAATAAATCTTCTTCCTCGTCTTCTTGGTTGGTGCCTTTGTTGAATTTCTATAAAATATAGAACCCTTCATCAAGGTACTTTGCAGAAATATTAGGTTTTGTTTTGTTTGTTTCAATTTTACATTTCAAAACTATGAAAATTATTTAGTGTATAAAATTTTTTCTTAGTCTTTCTTATGTTATCTTATCAATCTATTTCTGTTCTATACTCCACATTTTTGGATGCCACAAGTTTAAATAAAGGAAGTTCACATGAAGACTTACCATCAGCTCTTTGTGAATATCTTTCCATATTGTCTCCCTTCTTTCTTCTCTCTCATTTCTGCTCTTCAATTCTTTTAATGCCACTACCTGGAAAATGAATATTTATCAAAACTTATTAACAGTTAAGGTTTTTTTTAAAATTGTATGGAACGCCACAGCTGCCTTAAGGTTAATTTTTGATGATATGCAGTTGTTAAATCATTATATGATGTGGTTATATCATTATATGATGTGGTTAAATCATTATATGATGTTGTAAAATTATTATATGATGTGGTTAAGTGATTATATGCAGTTGTAAAATCATTATATGGTGTGGTAAAATCATCATATGATGTGGCTTTATTATTATATGATGTTGTTAAATCATTATATGATGTGGCTTTATTATTATATGATGTTGTTAAATCATTATATGATGTTGTAAAATTATTATATGATGTGGAAAAATCTTTATATGATGTGGCTATATCATTATATGATGTTGTTAGAACATTATATGATGTGGTTAAGTGATTATGTGCGCTTGTGTATTCCTTATATGATGTGGCTATGTCATTATATGATGTTGTGAAATCATTATATGCAGTGGTTACATCATTATATGCAGTGGTTACATCATTATACGATGTGGTTTTCTCATTATATGATGTGGCTACATCATTATATGGTGTGGTCACATCATTATATGATGTTGTATTTTTATATGATGTTGTTGTATGAGTCATTACCACTGAGGGCAGTAAAATGAAATGGAATGTGCCTGTAACCCAATACGACATTTAAAATTGTCTTTGGAATGTAGGCCAATTTACCCCTCCAGTCTCAGATCTCTCTAACCCTTATCTGTCATTGAGTCCCTTCTAGGCCTGCTAATGAGCTTTAATAATTCCTGTTTCCCATATTCGTAAGAATAGATTTATAGCATAGGTTGATAAAAAGTTACATACAGACTTGATCGCATGCTTATTTTAAATTTGCTCATTTGTGTGATATTGTCTGCATAAACAAAGTATAAAATATCCCAAAAATTCCAATTGATCATTTTGTTAATTTAATAAGTTTTTGAAATACATTGTACATCTGTTTCATTTTAAATTAATGAGTTCCCCAGGAGTTACTGGAGATTGAGATGCACCTGTAACCTTATCTTGGTGAAAGCCAATTTAGCCCGATCTCTGAGTCTCCTAATACTGGGTTAACATGTTGACATTTATGTAATGGCAATATGTAATGCAACGGCTAGAGACAAGGAAGGGGTTTTAAGAATGGAGTCTGGAGTTGAATCAGATTTTGAATGGTTTATGTATTATGTCCCATTGGTCAGATAGATTTTGAAGTCTAACATCAAAATCATATAAAAATGAAATTCTTAAATGAAAACAAGAAATCGTACTTCCAATTTTTGCTGAAAGATAAGTTCAGCGCTACTTGTTGAACCTCCAGTCCATAAGTTACATAATGCCGTTTAAAACAAAGCTATCTCCCAAACTCAGCAAACTTGGGTTTTATTTCACATTTTTAATTTAGTAAAATGTCTACTCCAAGTATGTCCAGCATTGATTCTGTATTAGAAGAATTGAAATTACAATATCTTATTGGCCGATTTCTGAGATCTGAGAGTGGAGGGGTAAATTGGCCTACATTCCAAAGACAATTTTAAATGTCGTATTGGGTTACAGGCACATTCCATTTCATTTTACTGCCCTCAGTGGTAATGACTCATACAACAACATCATATAAAAATACAACATCATATAATGATGTGACCACACCATATAATGATGTAGCCACATCATATAATGAGAAAACCACATCATATAATGATGTAACCACTGCATATAATGGTGTAACCACTGCATATAATGATTTCACAACATCATATAATGACATAGCCACATCATATAAGGAATACACAAGCACACATAATCACTTAACCACATCATATAATGTTCTAACAACATCATATAATGATATAGCCACATCATATAAAGATTTTACCACATCATATAATAATTTTACAACATCATATAATGATTTAACAACATCATATAATAATAAAGCCACATCATATAATGATTTAACAACATCATATAATAATAAAGCCACATCATATAATGATTTTACCACACCATATAATGATTTTACAACTGCATATAATCACTTAACCACATCATATAATAATTTTACAACATCATATAATGATTTAACCACATCATATAATGATATAACCACATCATATAATGATTTAACAACTGCATATCATCAAAAATTGACCTTAAGGCAGCTGTGGCGTTCCATAAGATTGGAAATAATCCCATTTTTAGTTTACGCAATTTTGCAATCAGTAACAGAAATACCGGGTATTTGGCTTTTTTACCTTAAGCTCTTTCAACATTTTCACCATTGCTTCTTTTTGTTTCATATTCTGTTTTCTCTCTATATTTTTCCTTGTCAAAACTGCCTATAAGAAAAATTTCAATGAAATTAAAAATAGACAAAACAAGCTAGACAGGACCGTTAAACTTTAGAATATAATCAAAAAAGAACAAATATATAAAATAAATTAAGGATAAAACACATCAAAGTTTACCATCAACTCTTGGTGCATCGCTCTCTGAATGGTATTCCTTCTTTCCTCTCTTTCACTTCTTTTCTTAATTTCCCTTGATGCCACTACCTAAAAATCAAAATTTTTCAAAACATTGAAAAGTTTACCCTTTTCAAAAATTATGAAATCCCCCACCCATTTTTTATCAGTTCCTGGAACATTGCAACCACTGATGGTAACATTTGGCATATTTACCTGAAGCTCTTTAAACACCTCCGACATGATCTTCTTTTGATGATGAAATTCTATTTTCTGTTGATCCCTTTGAACCAAAACTACCTGTATAAAAATAATTCAAGAAAGACAAAATTAATTTTTTATATCACAGAAATTTAATAGCAAATATACGAAAAGTATATGATAAGATACTTGGTTCCTTTGTTGAATTTCTATAAAATATGAAACCTTTCATTAAGGTACTTTGCAGAAATGTACAGTACTCTATATATGCTACACATTTTTGGGTGCCAAAAATAATAAAAAAAGACATTCACATGAAAACTTACCATCAGCTCTTTGTGAATAGCTTTCCAGATTGTCTTCCTTCTCATTTCTCTCTCATTTCTTCTTTCCAATTCTCTTGATGCCACTTCCTGAAAATGAAAATTTATTAAAACTTATTAACAGTTTAGGGTTTTATTTTAAAACAATTGCGAATAATCCCAATTCTAATTTTTGCATTATTGCAATCAATAACAGTAATATTTGGCAGTATATCAAAACTGCCTACAAGAAAATTTTCAATTAAATCAAAAATAGACAAAACAAGCTAGACAGGAGCATTAAAATTTAGAATATAATCAAAAAGTACAAATGTATAAAATAAACTAAGGAAAAAACACAACACTTTACCATCAACTCTTGATGCATCGCTCTCTGAATGGTATTTCTTCTTTCCTCTCTTTCACTTCTTTTCTTAATTTCCTTTGATGCCACTACCTGAAAATCCAAATTTATTAATATTAATTAAAAGTTTACCTTTGTCAAAAATTATGAAATCCCCCCACCCACCCATTTTTTATCAGTTCCTCGAACATTGAACCAATAACAGTAACATTTGGCATATTTACCTGAAGCTCTTTTAACACCTTCGACATGGCCCTCTTTTGATGCTGGAATTCTATTTTTTCTTGATCCCTTTTA
>NW_026933332.1:20000-56029 GCF_032062105.1 Saccostrea cuccullata | reverse complement strand
GTTCTTCTTTGTACTAAAACCAGTCAGAAATAAAACACACTTTTATACACGAGAACTTTATTTAAGGATAGATATGCAAGATTGTTTAATTCCTCCTGAAAATTTTCATTCTTGCTTAATATGTTTTACATAGTGCGTTTGGGCGAGGATATTGCTGTATATGTACATGTATATGTATATGGAGGGCACTGTATCTTAGCGAAAATACCTTAACTAATATCTATATGAAAACTGTTTTTATATCTGATGATGCACAGAGCTATAATCCACAGTGAAAAATAATAACAATTATATTATATTATATTCATGCACATAAACTTTTAATCCGTTCTATTATTTTATTTCATATGCTAAACTAAATTTTATGTAACAGGGAATAAAGTTACAAAGACGCTTTTTTATTTCTAAATATAAACCTCTTAATCTTTATTACGACTTATTGTGTAATATTTGTCTTAAAATGGTACAAAATGTGAAGAAAATTTCTTAAAGGGACATGACACAGCTTCAACAGAATTTTTGAAACCACTTTTAATGTTTACAATACTTGTAAACGCATCATCGAATGATAAGCGAAAATTTGAATATCACTTGTTGATTAATTAACGAGATGCAGAACTTTAAAGTTCTTCATAATGTAAACAAGGCTCGTACATATAGAAAATATCATATTTGTAACAAATTGAAATTCACCAAATCACTAGAGACTGTAAAATACTCGTAGCATTTAGAATTAACTTCTTTTTTCAATTATCTGCTTTGAAGTAACACATATTAGTATATTAATCTATGTAAACCCTGTTTACGTAACAAAAATTAAGAGCTCTTAATCTGTTTGTATCTCGACAACTGAAGATCAGATTTTTAATGATCATTAGAAAGACCTTTGTTAAATATTTGGAAAAATGGAAAAATAAATTTGAAATTTTTTAGCTGAAACTGTGCCCCTTTAATGCATTCTATTGGTAATAATTAGTGATTTATATGCAAGAGTTTCGGTCAAGTAAAAAAAGAAGGACTGCTAGATTTAAATCCTCTTAGCACACAGACCAGGAAGTAAAATATCTGACATGTAGATAACACAGGTAGGGTCATGTGATCTCTTTACATAGAGACAGGTTTTGTTCAGACAGGCTGTGTTTGGGCAACATGACGGTCGCCATTAAAATCTGCAGGTTACAATCATGGAAATTTTATTTGCTACATTTGTATAAAATTGTACATAATGGACAAGATTTGTTCAAAGAATAATATTCTGAACATGTATTGTACTAATCATACAATATACTTATGAGAATTCTTAAGACTCTTGGATACATACAAACAAGGACAAGGTTATAAATAGAAAAAGTGCTGTCTGGCATTTATATTTCAGCAAAAATTATCTCAGTATTTTACAAACATAAACCGGTATATTTTGAGCATTCTGGATTCATTTCAAAAGGTTTTTTTTTTAACTAACACGACTTATTTCAAAACATGTCTTACAACCGAAATTTCCCTATAAGGTTTGTTTCATTGCTGAAGGTTTTTCATACATATATACAATTGTCAAATTTCTTAGTATTTATATTTTCCTATTCTACGTTGTGATGATTTTTAAGATATCCAAATACATGTCAAATTTATTGGTAGAACCATTGAGGAACAAATACATTTATTTTACATTGTAATTCAGCATTAAAGAAGCATTTTGACTTCCAAGGAAAAAATAATAAAAGATTAGCATACTATCAATATTTTTATCTGTTTGTCAACATTCTTGTTGTCCCCTGCTTTCGAAAAAGCATTTGTGATGATTTTATACAGCCGGACGGATTTAAAGTAATGAAGTCAGGCATTTGATATGATTATGATGTTATGAATATGCAGTAAGAATATTTAACAAATGCCTTTTCCATACTAGGTTTACTTTGATCATGGACTCCCGTACCAGTGTCCAGGATATGACAAAATTGTGAAAATTATCAAGAATGAGAGGATAGAGGAGGTGATCAGACTACAGAGCTGGAAACCTCGCAGTGTATATAGTACCTCTTCTGGTGACCTCCTGGTTATCATGGACAGTAATGATTACACACAAGCAAAACTTGTCCGTTATTCTGGCTCCACAGAGAAACAAAGCATTCAGTTTGATGATAAAGGTAAACCTATTTACTCACCTAGATGCATTCATATTACTGAAAACAAAAACCTAGATATATGTGTTTCTGACAGAGGATCTAGAGCAGTGGTGATGGTCAATCAGGCCGGGAAACTGAGATGCCGATACACGGGGCATACTCCTTCTCTGAAGAACGGAGCATTCCATCCACAAGGAATCACCACAGATAGTCAGAGTCACATCCTTACAGCTGATAATAACAAAAGCTGTGTCCACATCATAGACCAGGATGGATAGTTCCTTCGTTACATAGACTGTGGACTAAATAACCCAATAGGACTGTGTACAGATACTAATGACTATCTGTTTGTTGCTCAAAACTTTAAAGGGCAAATGAAGAAAATAAAATATTTGCAATGAATAAGTGACGTATTGATATTGAAAATATGTCAATAATAAAAGACATTTTTTACCATACAGTTAACATTTAACTTAAGGGGGCCGACTGGGGTTATATTTTGTGAAGACTACAATAGCGAAACTCTTAATGTTTTTTTTTTTGCAAAGTTTAGGGGAAATCTACCGTCAATGTATTTTTAAAGGATCGCAGGTACATTTACTATAGGGTTATGCAAGTAAGTCACAATTTTTAGCACTTTAAAGCACATTATAAAAATACTACAATAGACTTTTTGTTCATACTAAGCTGTATGATGCGTAAAACTATATTGTTTATTAAAAGTTGGTGATAATATCATTGAAAGTGTGCCATGCGTAAAAAATCTAGGTGCATTTTTCGATCAACACCTTACTATGGAAAAACAGGTATCCTCGGTCGTCAAGTCATGCCATTTTCAAATAAGCAATATTGGACGAATACGGCGCTTTCTTACAAAAGAAGCCTGCAAGACCATGGTGAATGCCGTTATCACTGCCAGGCTGGACTATGGGAACTGCCTTCTATATGGAGTGTCAAAGGCCTTACTAGACCGGATTCAAAAAGTCCAGAACACGGCAGCTCGTTTAGTTACAAGATCATCGAAACGGGAGCATATTACACCTATCCTAGCTGATCTTCATTGGCTACCTGTTTCTTTTCGTCCACAATATAAAATCTTGACATATGTCTACCAATCCTTACACGGGTTGGCTCCATCGTATATCAAAGATCTTATAATGGAATACAAGCCTACCAGATCACTGCGATCTGAGTCAACATCACGGTTAGTTGATCCTAAGATTACGACGAAGACATATGGTGAACGTCGACTTGGTTGGGCAGCAGCATTTTTGTGGAACGACCTTCCTAATGATATAAAGCAGGCCCAGTCCCTGGATATTTTCAAAAGACAATTAAAGACGCATTTTCATAGAATAGATTTTTAAATTTTAGGTGCTCAATTTTTAGCAGCAAATCATAAATCACAAATGATGTTCTTTTATTGAGTTTTATTGATGGTGTAATTGTATTTTTTATGTAATTTGTAGTATTTTAATGTTATAATTCCGAGCACATATATGAGTATGGGTTAATATTTTATATATGTTTTCATAGCTTTTAAATTATGTTTACTTGCGTTTTATTGTACAGCGCTTTAGAGTTAAATTATTAATATTTAGCGCTTTATAAATTCATATATTATTAATATTATATGTTTAAGAAACACAAAATTCTACCGTCTTCTCACTAAACATTTTTTTTTTATCTCAAAATGCCAAAAATTAACGAATTTTTCTTGTTTTTAAAGAGCACTACAACATATGATGGGCACAAAGGATTTACATGTATATAAAAAAAAAAATAAAAGGAATAATGGAGAGATTATCAAATTTTAACATTTTTACTCCCCCTTTCTTTAAGAAGTTCAGTTTGTCATAACGTTATATTTACATTTGCAAATGTTTTCCTTTATATAGCACTACTAAAGGCAAGCGTTTTTATAACTGTGTAAATACAGGTATGGGGTCAAGAGGTCATAGATGTGCGTTTGGATAAACGTTCGACGTAATTTCTCTGTGACGTCATAAAGGGTCGACGCGCGTTTAGTGGATTACATACATGCCGTTGGGTTTGAAAAATTAAGGCATCTCACACGTTAAAAGTAAAAATCAGGCAAATATAAAGTATGAGTAAGTCACAAATGTAAATATAAGTAATAAGGTATCATTTTTTGAGTTTTATTGAGATGTAAAACGGGTTGGCACATGATCAAATCTTCCATAAAGCCCTTCGGGCTTTATGAGATTTGATCACGTGACCAACCCGTTTTACATCTCAATAAAACTCAAAAAATGATACCTTATTTCTTAAAAAAACACACTTTACATGTAACGACGTCAACTTACCTATCAGTTGCAAAGTCGGTTAAAAATTCAGCAATATAGAATTGTACATTTTTAAAATCTGTAATCTCTTAATTTTGTTTAATTTTATTAATTTAGTGAAAGAGTTGATTTAAAACAGTGAAAACGCTTCATTTTACTCTGATATGCGAAATATTGCGCAATGAAAACCCCAGTCGGCCCCCTACAGGGATAACACCAATTTTCCTTTCATTGCTGCAGGTATGAGCTACATGTGTACCTGGGATGTGAACATTTCACGAATGTGCATTTTCATTTCTGTAAAATTTACCAAACGGAATATCTGAAAGGACTTTTTAATTAGTTTTAAACGTTAAGTTTCCGAAAATATGGAAATATGTAACCATGGATTTACTGTATATAGGGAAAATTTCGCCCCTGGGTTGTTTTTGCCCCCTTCGTCAGCAAAAGTCGAATTTTAAACGGGACAAATTCAAAGTAAACAGTATTATGTCTTAACAAAAAATCATTCTGTCCGAATTTAAAACGGGGCAAAGTTGTTTCCAAATATGAAAGGGCGAAAAAAAAACACGGGGCGAAAATAACCCTGTATACAGTAATTATAAACATTATTACTATAAAATTTACTGTGAGGTTTATTATAAATATCAAATAGGCCATGAAAAACATAGGAGTGTGTGCATGTATAAGTTTAAACATATTGTGGCCGTCAAGGAATGTCGGCAAGAGAAATATTTCTCGAAGTCAAAAATGTAAAAATGGAGGGAAAAACCTAGCGGTTATGTATCAATAAGAAATAACAGTGTAGGTTTCTATTGGGGTCTTGGGGTTTTATCTCAAATATTACTGTTGCCACTTTTACATATCTATACAATGGATATCAGACATTGTATTCCAACACAAGATATCAAATAAAAAAATACTTTTGCTTTTGGAAACGTGAATATAAAATAATTTTAAAACTTAGTGACCTTAACGAAACACATTTCCCTTAATATTGACACAAGGTAAACTCTTTAAGATACGTGTGATGTACATATGGCAGCTTTACCAAAAGTAGACCAAAATCTAAAGTCAAGTTTATGGGGCCAAAAACGTTGGAAAATTTAAGGAATGGGTTTGTCAGAAGGCCCAGTTCTAGCACAAGTGTTTTCAAAAAGAAAGTTAAACTCCAAGATTGAGGACAAAGGATAAAACTTGTTGAGAGACCCAAACAAAAGTCTTGTAGAAATTATTCAGCTTCAAGAATAATAACAATCCTGTTAAAATTAGACCATACATTGTCAGAACACAGTCAATATAACAATAAACCTAAAGCTTGACACATAAACGCAAATGCTAAATACCAAGTGATGAACACTAGAAAGCTGTTTCTGAAGATCAAAAAACATGTTTATTTTTTGGATCGTGGTCTATGCTCATATTTTAATTCTTTGCTGAAGGTAGTCAAATACGCATGTTTTCTGCAAAGTTAAAGAACATTGCAATTTCTCAAAGCCTGTTTTCCAATACTAGTATCTGGATCCTCAAAAAGAAATTTTATTATGGGAAATAAAAGCACTAAGTGTCTAGTTTATTTTGATACATGAAATGGGAACGAGGGTGAAAACTGATACAAGGACAGCGCCATATTATGCATAAACTGAACCTAGCTCTTTTAATGTTAAGTTTTCAACCGTGGAAAAATAATGAAGCCCGCAAATTGTTTTCTGTAGGCATTAGAAAAGAAAATAAGCTTAGTACTAGTGTGGGTGGAGATGTATGACATTTGTTGACCTCTGTTGATCTTGTTGACCTCAGACTACCACCAATCCCTCGCTGACAGGCATGCTGATGACGCCTGTAATGATAGGAACACTTTTCCCGCCCTTTAGAACAAACACCTGCTATAATACAGAAGGTATAAGTTACTAACAAATACACATATTATTTATCTTACACTAAATATAGTTACACAAGAGTTTTATTTTATGAATTCGATCGAGATTTCATCCACTAGTTCTGCTAATTCTAACAAATATTTTTTTCTCGTCAATTGTAAGAAATATTTGCATTAAAGTTTCCAGATGTCAGTCACAATGTTTTTTCTATCATGATGTTAATCGACCTTATTCAAAAAGATCCTCGTGTTTGCAAGTGCTGCAGACTGTAGACACAGTTTTCACATATATGCAGGGCATATTTCAATTTTATTTTATTCCTAAAGAAATAAATTAATTTTTGTAAGTTTTCAGTTTGCCTTTGAGTTTGGTATACTTGACGACTTCAACTTTTCTGCCATACCTTCAGTGTAATCTTGCACTCACACGTCTTTCTAATCGAAATAATTTCTTTCTATTTTTGTTGGTTTCTCTGTTTATCTTCTTACAATGTACATTATTTGAACTGATGAAGTTTCTTTTTTTCTCTTCATAGTGTTGTGAATATAATATTCTCTCGCGTAGCTTGGAAGTCAAATAAAAAATGATATTTATTTTAAGAATTGCGTAATTTTGGATATGATGTTCTCTTTCCCCCTTTATCCGTTATCATTTTATCATCTCTATTTAAGCAACTTTATTCCCTTTTGAAAGTCCTTTTAATTCATCTAAACACAGATTTTTTAAGCAAAGAAAGATTTATTAAAATTTTCAAGACGTGTCTTTTCATTTCATATCATAAATCGGGAAAAGAATACTTAAAATAATGTTTGAAATTTAGTCTGGTATTACCCCTTCTATATCATAGGGTATTTATAATATTATTAATTTCAAAAGTTTTGCAGAGGGAGTTTCAATTGGGTTAAAAAAAAACAAGACGTATATATTAATGTTACATGGCTGAGCACATTCGTTAATGACAGTAAAATAGAAATTTTTTTTGAGAGGCTCCTTAAAATTACAGAGGAACCAAAATAAACTCTGTACAAGGAAATCTATGACTTTTACAATGTAAAATCGATGTTGTTCTCAGACCCCATACTACCCATAGTCCTCTGCGTCTCGGCACACAGAGAACGAACTCTGGCGGAAGTTTGCTCAGACCCTTACTGATCAAAGAGGAACAACTCTGAAAATCTAGGAGATGTTTATTTTCCTCCCTTTATTCACGGTTTTCCACAGAATCAGATTTTTACATTTACAGCAAGACCTGATAAATCCGAGAATTGAATACTATAGACCTCATATACACAATGTACGTATATAATTGAAAAGAATTGTTCACTAGTACTGAAATTATCTGCATTTATGAATATCTTATTGCAGCAAATCGTTTGACTTTCTGTAACTCACACATGTCGGTTTGCATTTCCTCGAATCAAAACAAACCGTAGCCTATAAGATTTTTAAAAATATCAATGTGCGATTTGATATAAATTGAAATAGATGAAGAGTTTAATGTTTGATATTTTGAAGTTAATGTGGACGAATACGGAATTTTCATTTTAACTTTACAAGCAACGACATTGAAAGAATGCGTGAGGGGTGTACATCTATGCAAATGTCGATGTATCCCCACGGCCACATAACTGTGATACTGTCTCGTTTGAGAAATAATGACATGAAAGAAACTACAATTGTTCCATTTATATCACAGGAGAGTTGAACATACACCATTTTTTAAATAAATAAAATTAAAGAAATCAAATTAAAAATCAACATATTATTCAAGTTTAACATAACTTAAATTCGTATCCAGGTTTCATGTGATATGGAATGCATAACGCATACATGTATATATGGACTAAACACTAAAATCCTTCAGTAATTTTTTCCTGATACATATAAAAACAGTAGTCAATATTTATTCTGCATTCATGAATATTAAAACTAATGCATACCTTCGGGATTCAAATGACGAAATACTAGTATATCGACGCAAAAAGGGAAGGGCCAGGGGTGGGGGTGGTAGGGGTATCAAAAATTGCCTGAAAATCTACATTTAAATACGCTTTACATATGAGTACTTTTAAATTTGTAAGTTAATATATTTTTGAAGCAAAAGCAATATTCCAATTTGATTTTTTAAAAATGTGTATTTGTAGATTCCTAGCAAATTGATCGACCCCCGTCTGAAAGACTCGCGGAAACGTGATTTCTTGAAAAAGGGGGAGGCCCGGAGGGGTTAATTTTCCGCTATTAAATCAAAACTGGTCGTACAAAAATTATCCAAAAAATTATGAAGATTATTTTTACTATCAGCTACCTAGAGAAATTTTTTTACCAAAATTAAACGACAGGTTTTTTTTCACAAAAAAGTTTTGAATTTGAAAATTACACAATTTTCAAGGCTTAGATAATTCATAGTTTTTCAGTTTAAAGTCTTTAAAAATTGTTTTGGTGATATGTATATAAAAAAGATGACTATGTTTTATTGTTAAATGGTTAAAGGAATAAGTCAATGAAATTTGACATTTATATCTTACCCGGCTTTTTTGAAAATCAAGGTTTAAGTAATTCATTAATGAAAAATTTCCTCTCCTTGTAAACAACTAAAGGGGGGTAACTTTTAGAAGTTCCTGTCCAAAATCCACTCGAACGATTTTGTCCAAAATGTGCACATTTGCAGAAGATATAGTCATGTCCTAAATATACAAAAATGACGAAAATTAAACCACAGGAATTTTTTGGGATAGGTGTGTTGTACATCCTTAATTATATAATATTAAAGAAGTGGACAGGATGAACAGGATAGACATACAGACATTAGAATCAGGTAATCAGGAAAGCTTTATTATTTGATTGTTTATTTTTAATAAAACAACATGAAAAATAATTTGTTTAAATATTATTTTAAGTATTTTACTTGGAAATTTATCTTCATGAGTAAAAATTGTTTACTGCATGAGTATCATTTCCTTTTTATTTGACACATGAAGAAATTTTCTTCAAAGAAATTATGCTTTGTGTACTTTGAAATAATTTAAATCCCGAATGTGACTTTCACAGAATCTTTATTACATGGTGTGCACCTCTTATTTAACTTTTTAATCAGAAACATATTTTGGGTTTCCCATAGCAAAACACCGACACTGTCATAATAAATATATTGAAAGGTACCTATCTTTTAACCGCAATTCCTCCTATATCATTAAATCTTTCACAAACATTTGCTCTTTATTACATAATGCTATTGTGCACCTCTTATTTTACTTTTTGATCTGCCACTTGATCTTGACCAAACTTGGTACGAAGCATCCTTGGGTAAAGGGAAATTTAAAATTGTAAAAACAAAGGTCCAAGTCCCCTCACAAGAGGAGATAATCAAGAAAAGACAAAAATAGGGTTGGGTCATTAAAAAATCTTCTTCTCAAGAACCACTGGGCCAAAAAAGCTGAAACTTATGTGGAAACATTTTTGGGGTAGTGTAGATTTTAAATTGTAAAAATCATGAATCCCAGGGGAAGGGCGGGGCCGGAATTGGGAATCAAAGTTTTAAATAGAAATATATAGGAAAAATCTTTGAAAATCTTATTCTCAAGGACCATCGAGCCAGAAAAGTAGAAACTTATGTGGAAGCATTCTTGGGTAGTGTAGATTCTAGATTTTTGAAATCATGACCCTCCGGGGAAGGGTGGGGCCACAATGGGAAATCAAAGTTTTACATAGAGATATATAGGAAAAATCTTTGAAAATCTTCTTCTCAAGAAACACTGGGCCAGAAAAGTTGAAACTTATGTGGAAGCATTCTTTGGTAGTGTAGATTCTAGATTGTTCAAATAATGACCCCCCGGGGAAGGGGGGGGGCACAATGGGGAATCAAAATTTTACATAGAGATATATAGGAAAAATCTTTGAAAATCTTCTTCTCAAGAACCACTGGGCCAGAAAAGCTGGGGTAGTGAAGATTTCAAAATGTCTTAATTATGATCAGTGGGGTAGGGTGGGGATGCATTATGTATTACAAGGGGGAAATCTGGTAAAGAACAGAATGGTCAAAGCTTCTCTGGTGAGCAATGTGGCCCATGGGCCTCTTGTTAAAGATGCAGACTCATACTACACCCCAGAGTCATGATTTGAATAAAACCGTCAAAGTGTTAACTATACATGTAGTAAATCAAAGTTTTCATAGTATCAAAGTGTTCAATATAGTTAGCTTTAGTAAACTATATCTAACTATAGTATTTTTGTTAGGGTTTCCACGAACACATTCTTGTGTGTGTTCCTGTTCCTGCAAAACCTTTGCTTACTTAAAATTTGAATACAAGTAATTCAATTTGTTTATTTCTTTTAACTGCTCTAAGGATATAATAATCATAACAAATGTTTTTTTTTCATACTAGTTCTCCTTTGATTATGGAGCCCCGTACCTGTGTCCAGGACGTGATGCGATGTGACCTGTGTGAGACTGCTGTGGTACAAATGCACTGTGATACATGTCTCGTCAACCTGTGTAAGGCCTGTGTAGGGGAGCACATGATTTCAGATGAATCCCAAAAGCATGGTACACTGTATTGTTAAATATACTCTTAGAAAATCTACCCCACTCTACCCCGCATGCAAATCTCATGTCAAAGAACGATGCGAAATGAACTGTTTTCAATGTGACATTCCTGTGTGTGACACCTGCATTGCATCAGATCAACATTTAGGTCATAATTTATTAAAAATCTTACAAGTTTTAGAGAAGAAAAAAAGAAAAAATCATCAAAGAACAAGCTGAATTGAATGAAACAATTTATCCAACCTACCAGGACATTGCCTCTGATGTACAAAACAGAATGAGTCAGTTAGAAAAGGAATATGGAGATCTCTCAACAACCATAACAAAACATGGAGAGAACTGGCACAGAGAAATTGACAAACTTGTCAGGAAACTTGAAGTTGAAGAGATGAAAAACACACAGTTACAGACTCTACAGAAACATCTGGATGAAATAAACAAGACAATGTCTGACATCAATGATGAAATCCATTCATTTAATACTGTAAAAGACTCTAATGAAATTTTAAATATTTTGAAATTTGCGTCTGTTAATTTAAAAAAAATATAAAAATCTACCAGAAAAAATTATTCCATCCCTACCAAAATTCTCACAATCCAGAATCCAAGGAGAAAAACTGCGCAGACTGTTAGGAGACTTATCATCAAGTCCCCTCACTTCAGATGAACATGGTTACAACATGAAGACAACGCAGAAATCACCAAAAGCTGGATCCTCTCCTCCTGTCAAACAGCTGCTTGATGAGCCAGAGGCTGTCACCACCATAAACACTGGGTATAGCTTGCTTTACTATGTGGCCTGCCAGAATGATGATGAAATTTGGACAAGCGGGGATAACATGAACAAAAAAACTCTTGAACGTCAATCATGGATCACTACTCAAGTCAATCACAGCCAAGCCAGGGCTATTTCCATCGGATATAGCATTGAAAATAAATGGAGATTTAGTTTATACTGATTATGATAAAACTGTGAAAATTGTGAAAAAAGAAAAGATTAGAAGAGTTGATCAGACTACAAAACTGGATACCTCTAGGTTTCTGTAGTACCTCCTCTGGTGACCTCCCGGTAATCATGATCAGTGATGATCTTGAACAGTCAAAAGTTGTCCGATACTCTGGCTCCACAGAGAAACAAACCGTTCAGTTTGATGCTAAAGGTAAACCTCTCTATTCTCCTCTCTATTTTCCTGAATATCATTGTTCTAGATTTATTACTGAAAACAACAATCTGGATATCTGCGTGTCTGATAATGGAGCTAAGGAAGTAGTGGTGGTCAATCAGGCCGGGAAACTGAGATTCAGGTACAATGGAATATTTCCTGCGCCAATGAACAGACCAATGGATTCACAAGGAATTACCACAGACAGTCAGAGTCACATTCTTACAGCTGATCTTAGAAACCACTGTATTCACATCATAGACCAAAATGGACATTTTCTCCGTTTCATAGAACGTGGACTGATTAAAGCAATAGGACTGTGAATAGATACAAAAGACAATCTGTTTGTTGCTCAGGAAAGTAAGAGACAAGTGAAGAAAATCAAATATTTGCAATGAATTGGATCAGGTTATCTAAAGGATCAAACTTTATAAAGAAAGAAACACAATATTTATTTTTCATCTAAAGAAGGCAACCTGTTGAGTGTTGCACGCTTCTATTCCTTCTAATTCCAATATCATTAATTCATGTGAGCACTTTTTGATAGTAATGTGCCTCTTAGCCGCATAATTAAGAAAAAAAGCAAAATAAAAAAAAAATTAAAAAAATTCCTTGGAGTTGGATATCAAACACATTACCAAAAAATATCTACTTTTTCTTTCATTGTTTAATATACACATACTTGTAACTTAATTGCTCAAAATGATATAAAAGACATGTGAAGGAAATAAAATGTCTGAAAGTAAAAGTGATTTATGAAAAATGTTGCGACTGCTATTGAAATTAAAAAGAAATGTCTCACTATACTTTTAATATCAATTCTACTGATCAAAAAGGGGGAAAAATAGTTACCTAGTAGAGTGGTGTATTGGTCTCTTTGAAAATTGCTACTTGAACGCTGCAAACTTCACCCTGTACTCGGGACTTAATTATGGCCTTTGAGAAGTTTAAAATTTCTTTTTTGTGCAAGCCAAACTGGGGCCTCATTTTCCAAGACTCACCCAAAAGAGCATTTACACATTCCGCAGTGGATTTGAACGCGCGCTATAAGGAAAAACCCCTTACTTAGCGATTTTAACCATGGTCTGAAATATCTGACGTATTCCAGACTTTAAAACGGTTTTGATATTTTACGTGCCAGGAAAACGTCAGAACCGGCGCCATTACGAAAACTGGGGTTGATGATACTTGCAAACCGAATTAAGGACAGATGATACATGTACAAACAAAAACTTGATGCATGGATTGCTATATATTTTTTGGCCTAATTTCATTGCAAATGATCCAAGTAATAAATTTCTAGAATATATAAAAATTGTAAAACTTCTGTGATGTTCAAACGTCTGCCCTTATGAAACCATCCTTATTCATCTTTACAAATATTTTCACTTCAAATTCAATTTTTAGCTTTACTGGTCAGAGACCTGAAGAGCTTATGCGATAGTAAGGTGTCCGTCGTCCGACCGTCTAGCTGTTTGGGTCTGATTTCAATATAACTTGGCACACAAGTAGAATACACTAGGATACATCATTTAGTGCATTGATTTATGATTTAAATGAGCGGTGTTACTTTGGTTACTAAATATAGAAATTTCTGTGAAATTTCTTTAAAACGCTAATCCTAGTACATTTTTTATCTGATTTCAATATGACTTGGCACACAAGTAGACTACACTAAGATACATAATAAAGTGCATCGGTTTTTGATTTCGATAAATGGTGTTGCCATGGTTACTAAAAATATAAATTTCTGTGAAATTCATGAAAAAACGCTACTTCTCCTACGGTTTTGGTCTGATTTCAATATAACTCGGCACACAAGTAGACTACACTGTTGCAAAATTTCAAATCATAGTGCTAGCTACCTTTCCTTGATATATGCACAGATCAGTTGAGCTACAGTCTCATCAGAGACTTCTAGTTTTGAAAATAGAATTAAAAACTAAAAACTACACGGTGAAAGTTATTCATTTTACTCATTTAAACATGGCCTAAGTTGTTACCTTCATTTTTTTTTATTTAAAAAAAAATTTGTTTGTAAAATCTGTCCTTAAATGTCAAACTAACAAGTTATCAATAGTATAATACTTTCAGTGGTCACCAACACTGTTTCATGGTTTATTTATAACATATATAGTCTGAAGAAAAGATTTAATCAGACCGTCGAGATTTGTCTTCATTTTGTGTATTTTAAAATCATGCAAGTCCTGTAACGAAATGTGGAGAGATATGTTCTTTTCATCGATATTGGAGAGTACTATTAGCATTGTGCTATTGATAAATTCTGACGTCGGTATTTAATTCTGTTAGCAAGTATCGAAAATCAATTTCAGTTTGAGGCGGCAAATTTTCCAGTTTTCGCTGGAAAACGTCAGATGTTTCGGACTACTTTAACCACTGCGCCATAATAGGTACAGATACCTGTATGAGATATCTTTTGACTACTTTTCGAGTTAATTTTACCAAATATAGTATATAAAAGTAACCTTTTAACCGTTTTTTTTTTAAAGAAATTAACAACGTTATTCACAGTGAACATGGCGTTATGAATCGCAATTGCTCTGCTGACTAGCGCTCATCATGTAAAAAATAGAAGAGTTTTCATTCTTTGCAAAAATATGCGAAATTATAAAAACAAAAATTCAAATATGGCAGTTCTCCTCTATTGTGCGAGTGTGAAAAGGGAATTGCACTTATAGCAGAAGAAGTTGCGTCTATAGCCTGCAATTGAAGACGGCAGGTTCATAGTGAGAGAAAACAGGCAGAATGCAAATATAGAGATATAATTGCCACTTGTGCAACCAATGTGTTTAGTTGATCAGTTTGATAGTTGAAACATAATCAGAATTAACTCAATATGAGTAAAGTTCCGTTATGGAGACAATTAGAGATAAGGTCCAGGAATACGAAAGCCCAGAAGGCTCATTCGAGATTTGAGATTCGAAATACGAGATTCGAAATTCGAAATTCGAGTTTCGAGATTCAAGATCCAAAATAACCAATCAAAAGGCGGTTTAAGATTCAATTACTCCCCTTTATTGATTTGTACTATCGTTGAGTATTTTAATACCGAGGAGGTTATTTGATCTAATTACAACGCAAGAAAAAGTGTTATATATTATCAAAGCGAAATTTGAAGAAATATTAGATTTTGGGCTGCAAGATATGCTAAATTAATTTATAATAACTTCTTAAATGTCATAAGAGATTTATATAAAGAATATACATATTTCGTGTTTTCTTCTTTGGATACAGGGTTGTTGACATGATAGTAAACTTAAAATAGATTAACAGTACATACATCCCCCCTTTTTTCCAAACATAATTTTTTTACTATTGAAAATATTGATCGAAAGGTCGGTTGCCAAGCCCCCCCCCCCCCCCCCACGTTTTGGTACAGTGGTGCAGTATAGTCAAAGAAGTTTAAGTAGTAGTGTATTAAAAGAAATTAGGTACTAAATGAAGTTCGATCCCCCCCTCCGCCCCCTTTCACGCCCCGAAATAGGGTTTTCGGGTTTGAACAAATTTTCAGGTTTGAAATAATATTTTTGTCTGCCCTCCCCCCCCCCCCTCCCCCCACCCACTTTCAAAATCGATGCTTCGTCTCTGTAATAATTAGTACTACGGGTTTCAAGGTGGATAGTGTTTGTGACACGGTATTAGAAAGTGGCCAATGACCAAGTTTATGAAACCAATAGAGACCCCCTTAAATACGGATGGCTGAAACATGCATGCTTAAAAAAGATAATGACCCATTGGAAATATTAATTTAAAAAAATCATTGTTAATCCCCCTATCCCCACCCCAACCTCAAAAAATAGGGGTTATCATGGTAATTGGAAGTTATTTTTTAATGGACATAAGCATAAAGTTACTGTTTTCTATAGTATGGTATATCGGAAAAGTATTACGGGAATGGCAAAGTGGGAGGGGGGGGGGGGGAGGTACAAATGTGTGGTTATCAACATAAATTGTTAATCTTGCGATGCATAGATACAATAAATATATATTAATAATTAATTATACCAAGTTTTACATAGTAATATATAGGAAAAATCTTTAAAAGTCTTTTTCTCAAGAATACCAAACCCAAAGTTCTTCATATTTATATGAAAGCATCCTCAGGTAGTGTAGATTCAAGTTTGTTCAAATCATGACCCGGGGGCAGGGTGGATACACAATGAACGATCAAAGTTATCTATAGAAATATATAGGAAAATTCGTTAAAAATCTTCTTAAAATCAGCAAAGCCATGAGAAATAATCTGGGAGAGAAAAAGTTTTAGAGAGAAACGACCTGACACCTATTTATATGGAAGCATCCTCGGGTAGTGCAGATCTAAGTTTGTTTGAATCATGACCCCTGAAGGTAGGGCATCACTACAATGAGATGACAATACATGTGTATATTTAATAATTATTCATTGTTTAATGTTTATGATATCTATGACAAGAATAAGTATACATTTTAATTCACCTTTGATTTTTCTAAATAAGAAATCATAAAAAATGCCTCATAATAATTAATTATCTGAACTCTCCGTTTCCGAAAATTTGCACGCGAACAAAGATATTGCATTGTTTTGAAGAAGAATATGTAATGTGCTTCATGCGGACTTGTACAGCTCTACAATCCCTGTCTGTAGAAAAAATAAAGTGATCTACTGGTTAGTGCATTTTTGTGTGTGTAGTAATAGGTGCTCATTTATAAGCTTTCACTATTAAAGTTCTCCTCCAGGTTTTTTTTTTTAATTATTCAGTAAAATGATAACACTGGAATTCATATCGTTAAAGGAGCTGGGGCAGATGATCATGGGTATTTCCTCGAGTTTTGGGGTTCTCGCCGGATTTCACATACAGATAAGAGCTCAACAAGAAAAATACCATCCCATGGCTTATCTGAACAGGAAACAGGACTATTAGGTTATTTTACAGATGAACATAAAATTAGTTTTTAATAAAATTGTTTATTGCCTCCATGATTCCTGTGATTTAATCCATTCACTTTACATTTTAGGCTATGTGATAATACTTTGCGGTTCACGGACAATGTATCCGGGTGGCCCGGATCTGTACACGATGTAAGGGTTTTCAAAAATTCACCCCTTTATGAAGCAAGTGAAAACCCCTTTCTTGGAGATACACATATTGTTGGAGATACAGTATATCAACTGCAAAGGTTAATAAAAATCAACATTCATTTAAAGCAACCTGCAGATTATACCCTATATGCACACTGGATCGAAAGATCCTGGGGATATTGTGTTTTTTATCCTGTCTGTCTGTTGTCAACTTTAACCAAGCCTATAACTATTGAATGGGTGGGGCTATGGCGTTCATATTTCACAGGTCTATTCCTTGTGACAAGACCTTTCTCTGGTTACCACCAAATTTGACCTCTGGACCTCCGAGTTCAACCTACTTTTACAAAAAATTCACCCCTTTATTCTTAGCCATAACTTTTGAAAAGTACTAGCAATGGCTTCCAAACTTCACATGTGTATGCATTGTTATAAGACCTTTCAGCTGGTATAAATATTTTTGACCTTTTGACCTTCACCTAAGAGTATGACCCACTTTTTAAAAAACTTTAACCTTGGTCATAACTTTTGAACAATAAGAATTAGGTCTTTCATATTTCACATGTATATTCCTTGTTACAAGTCCTCTTTTGGGTACCAACACTTTTGACATTTGATTTTGACCTTTGAAGTTTGGCATGCTTTGATAGAATTAAAGAATTAACTACCATACGAGGTATCAGTGTTTTACGAACAAATCTTGTTTTGAAAAGCATCTTCATTTTTTAAGTTATTTGTATATAATTTCAGTCGGAATTTAAAACCGTATAAAAATACAGGAAATCTGGCCGAGTGTCACAAAAGATACAACTTCATACATTTCAACACTCGTCAGACGATTGAAAGAGCCTTTGGTTTGTTGAAAGGAAAAGGGAGAAGCTTGAGATTCCTGTAGATGATCAAATTGGAAGACGTCCCAAGTGTTATAACAGCATCCTGTAAACTTAACAATAAGTGCAAAGACATGAGTCCCCCCCCCCCCACTTAAAAACAATCATCGTAAATTTTGGCATTTGAAACACTCTTGCTCTTTATACTTGATTTCTTTTTCTACAGAACAATGAGAAGGACTTGGACATGTGCAATCATACCAGTATCTTTCCTGATGCTCCAGCTGTGGGTGAGCATTTGAACCAGAGTGGATCCGTGAAACGAAATGCCCTAGCTCAGTATTTCTGGTCTATCAACTGATAATAAACTTCAATGAAATAAAAAAAAAAACAATGCTTAAATTACAAATGTTTCCTTTTTTATTGCAATTTAAAAAATATGCCTTTTATTTAACATCTACATTAAAAAACATTTCCTGGTCAGGATGACGCATCCTGAAATTGTATAGCTATCCAGTTAAATCCAATCCAATTTTTGGTTGGAAAAATCCTTATTTATCATCATTGAATGCATATACGTACAAAGTTCAATCCAAAACTAATAATAAATTAACACCAATATTTACAGGTGTTACAATGTTGCGTTAATTGAATGGACACGCCTACAAAATCAAAATTAATTAATGAGGTAATTATTGAGTATCAACTTCAATACTCACATGCCTCTAGACAATAAACTGTGTACACACTATGGTCAAAATTCCAAATGAATGTATCTACTTGACAATAAAAATGATTTGTTTGATGGACTCCGTCCAACCTTTCACAAATATTATCTGTATAGCACTTCTTCGCATAAGGAGACATCAAAAAATTTCTCAGTCTGTTCGTTTTAAGATAATTCTCAAAAGTAACTTAAAAAGAAAAGAAGCAACAAAACTATATACTAACCCACATTGAAAAATAATGATCAGAGTACAAGACAGCTTAATACCAAAACAAAAATATATACTGATGGTTTTTTCAGCTATTTTGACAACATAACAAAATTTTCAGTACATGTATGTGTTTGTTTTTTAATATATGTATTCCATGAAATTGCATTGTTTTAAAGAAGTATTCTCTTCAGGGCCAAAGAACAGAAACTAAGAATATATAACCCTCATATTTAAATTTCAAACAGATATATATTTTGAAATAATTTTGATATTTAAACAAAGAAGCAAAACTTTGAATTAAGATGTTTGACAAAGTAGCAAATTTTCAAACAAATACATTAAATCAAAACACAAAATATTAAAAATCAAAATTTTGACTTTGGTCTGTTCTCAGTTTATGGTCCTAGGGACATGTACTTACTAATTTGATCTATAATATCAGAAGACAAAACACAAAGTAAATTTTCAAGCAAAGACACTAATCTCTCCACAAGCACTAGTTTTCTTTCATTTACTCTGATCTGCTCCTCCTAAAACTTTCTCCTGTTCATCTCTCACCTAAGTCAACAAATCTATCAACTCATCCTCCCTCTTACGCTTAGAAACTTTCTTCACTTTCTCAAAGTCTACTTTTCCACTCATCCTCTCATGCCCTGTCCCCCTTCTCACCAGTAATCATACTCTTACACCCTTACTCACACCCAGAGATACTGTTTTAATGGCGTTGCTTTTTGGGTCATCACCCATTACTTCCATAATTTTTTTTTGTAAAACTACATGGACCGTCGTCTCTCCCCAGACTTCTTGTTCGAATTCTCTATTGCCTTATATTTGGCAATAAGCTTGTTGACATTTGACTGGTACTGAAGTCAGTTACCAGTAAACCCATACTCATTCTTCAATTCTAATATTAACGTTGACGTCAAATATAGTGACATTAAAAAACATTTCCTGGTCAGGATGACGCATCCTGAAATTGTATAGCTATCCAGTTAAATCCAATCCAATTTTTGGTTGGAAAAATCCTTATTTATCATCATTGAATGCATATACGTACAAAGTTCAATCAACAACTAATCAACTCTTCTCCTTGGATTTTGCCTGGGTTGAAGTCTGGCAAAGATAGCATAATTTTTTTAGGAAAACTTTTAAATTTCTCTGTATTAAAAGTAACCTTAGTCAGCCTTGTAAAGTCTTTGGAATCAACTAAAGTCTGAATTGAAGTGATTTCATCCTTGATGTCAGAAATTTTCTGGTTTATTTCATTCAGACATTTCTGAAGAGTATGTAACTGTTTATTTTTTATCTCATCAACTTCAGCTTTAAGTTTCTTGACAAGTTTGTCAATTTCTCTGTGCCAGTCCTCTCCATGTGTTGTTATGGCTGTTGAGAGATCTCCATATTCCTTTTTTAACTGACTCATTCTGTTTTGTATATCAGAGGCAATGTCCTGGTAGGTGGGATAAATTTTTTCGCTTAACTCAGTGTGTTCTTTGATGATCCTTTTTTTTCTTTCATCGAGAACTTGTAACAATTTTGATAATTTATGACCTAGATGATGATTTGAAGCAAGGCAGGTGGCACACACAGGAATGTCACATTGATTGCAGTACATTTCACATCGTTCTTTGACATGAGATATGCATCCAGGATATAGGACAGAATTCCTATCGGAAAATCGTACAATGTTGTGTGTTTTTGATTCATCAGATATCATGTGTTCTCCCACACAAGCCTTACAAAGGTTAACGAGACACGTATCACAGTGCATCTGTACCACAGCAGTCTCACACAGGTCACATCGCATCACATCCTGGGCACTGGTACGGGGATCCATGATCAAACTAGGTATAGTATAGAAGAAGGCATTTGTTAGTTCTTAACATTCTTATAAAAAAAGCACCTCAGTAAATTTGGAAGCAAATGAAACATATGGAGATAACGAACAGTATTTAGGATCAAAGGTCCATAAAACAATACGAAATAGGAAACACGGACCTCCGAAACATTAGAGGTGGGGTCAGGTGCCATGGAGGAGTGAGCATCCCCTGCCGACCGGTCACACCCGCCGTGTGCTCCTTGTCAGCGAACGAAGATTTTTTTTGCTAGTCAATTCATCTAATTGTTTATCATTATTTCATTGAAGAGAGCAGCATAATATTGCAAAAATCTATTTAGGAAACAAATTATATACTGTGAAATATTTAATTGTTTGTTGTAGGGGTGTGTGTGTGTTAATTTTCGTAGTTTTAAAGGCATGACGAGACCCACAAATTTATAACCACCGCAAATGCAATTTTCCACATATTTCTCTTTTTAACAAATCTCCAACCACGAAATCAAATCCCCATGAACCAATTTATTTTCCTAAAACAACAAAAATTTTATCGCACGAAAATATGTCACTTTAGAGTAAATGATTATGCGGAATCACTAGCCTTGTGAATATTATTGCTACAAATAAAATGGGGAGTTAAGATAAGGTAGCTATTGGCCCTTCAATAAATATAATATATATATTCTTAAGTCCCACTTATGCAATAGATGCTACAATGCCCGCACCGTACAAACAGCTATTGATGAGTTGGCGGAACATGACAGGCAAAACCTATTACGCTACAAGGAAAAAGACAATAGCGACAGGGTCCCTCTGGTAACCACATACCATCCCGTCCTTAAGAACCTTAGCGGTATCAAAAGAACCTACCAATTCTCCATTCAAACAAACGAATGGCAGAGGTCTTTCAGGAACCCCCATTGGCTGCATACAGACGCCCAAGGAACCTAAAGGACATGGTAGTAAGAACCAGACTGGAAACCCATTACCTAACGGGGGCTTTAAAACTTGCTCTGACAGAAGATGTCGTCTTTGTAAGCACAGCACTGACAGAGACAGTTTTAACAGCCCTGTTACAGGCCGCAGCTACAAAATACTAGGGAATTTGTCCTGTCATACTGACAACTGCATTTATCTCATCAGTTGCAAAGTTTGCTCCAAACAATATATTGGTGAAACAGGAGATCTCCGCAGGAGAGTCAATAACCTGTTCGACCATTAGGACCAAACAACCCAATGAACCCGTTGGGGAACATTTCAACCTTGAGAGTCACAAATGGGAGGACATGACAGTAGTGGTGATTGACCATAACCCAAGATGGACAGATGCTCAGAGAAAAAGCAAGGAAAAGTTCTGGATGTACAGATTAAAGTCATTCAGCCCTAATGGTATTAACAAACTGAATGACTTCACCAGAATGAACGTAAACTAAACCAAATTCCTGATGATAATTAACAAGATTATTCTCTCAATTTAGTGTAAACTCTACAGTTAATTTGCGTCACCAACTCTCGAACAACCCACGTATCTTTGTATTGCTTACACCTTTGTTAATTTTTTTTCCGATAATAAGTCCTTAAATATTTCAAAATTTATAATTGATCATAATTCATATGTTTAAATATCCCTTCTATATTATTTTTCTATGAAAAAATTCTTTATTTAGTAAAGTTACGCCATTTTGAGAGAATGAAACAATGTACGATTTACTGATTGTCGTAATTAATTAGCATAATTAATTCGTTCAGTTATGTAAATCGCACTTTACCCGAGTATACCCGATAAACCGGTCGCAGTTCATAGCGGTCCGGATTTCTTTCTTTATTAGTGTTCTTAAAAATTTCCAATTCAACATGTAATTAAGTATGTAAATATCTAGTGTTTAGTAGTTTAAAAGTAGTAGTGTTAGTTGCTTTTGTTTCTCTTTTTCCTTTGTTCTTATGACTTTATAACTTTTTTCTTTGTCCTGAGGAAGGGACAGGGCGTCCCAAAAATTTGACATTTTTTATTGTTCGTGTCGTTGGTCATTTTTAGCGCTTTACAATTTTTATTGTTCGTGTCGTTGGTCATTTTTAGTGCTTTATATAAATTTCCATCCGTGACTTTGTATCTACTTGGTAGATCCGACATTTAGGATATACAGTGTTGTTGGTTTTTTAGTGCTTTTTATATATATATATATATATATATATATATATATATATATATATATATATATATATAAAAAGCACTAAAAATGACCAACGACACGAACAATAAAAATTGTCAAATTTTCGGGACGCCCTGTCCCTTCCTCAGGACAAAGAAAAGAGTTAAAAAGTCATAAGAACAAAGGAAAAAGCGAAACAAAAAACAACTAGCACTACTACTAAACTACTAAACACTATATATTTACATACTAAGTTACATGTTGATTTGGAAATTTTTAAGAACACTATTAAAGAAAGAATCCGGACCGCTATGAAATGCGTCCGGTCTATCGGGTATACTCGGGTGAAGTGCGATTTACATAATTGAACGAATTAATTATGCTAATTAATTACGACAATCAGTAAATCGTACATTGTTTCATTCTCTCAAAATGGCGTAACTATACTTGATAAAGAATAACCAAAGAAAAATAAAAGAAAAATAATATAAGAAAAATAATATAGAAGGGGCATTTTAACATATGAATTATGATCTATTATAAATTTTAATTTGAAATGTTTTAGGACTGATTATCGGTAAAAAATAATTAATAATTAATTAACAAAGGCGTAAGCAATACATAGTTATGTGGGTTGTTCGAGAGTTGGTGACACAAATCAACTGTGGAGTTTACACTAAATTGAGAGAACAGGAATCGGGTCTAGTTTACGTTCATTCTGGTGAAGTCATTCAGTTTGTTAATACCATTGGGGCGGAATGACTTCAATCTGTGCATCCAGAACTTTTCTTTGCTTTTTCTCTGAGCGTCTGTCCATCTTGGGTTATGATCAATCACCACTACTGTCATGTCCTCCCATTTGTGACCCTCAAGGTTGAAATGTTCCCCAACGGGTTCATTGAGTTTTTTGGTCCTAATGGTCGAACGGTGGTTATTGACTCTCCTGCGGAGATCTCCTGTTTCACCAATATACTGTTTGGAGCAAACTTTGCAACTGATGAGATAAATGCAGTTGTCAGTATGACAGGACAAACTTCCTAGTATTTTGTAGCTGCGGCCTGTAACAGGGCTGTTAAAACTGTCTGTGTCAGTGCTGTGCTTACAAAGAAGACATCTTCTGTCAGAGCAAGTCTTAAAGCCCCCGTTAGGTAATGGGTTGTCCAGTCTGGTTCTTACTACCATGTCCTTTAGGTTCCTAGGGCGTCTGTATGCAGCCAATGGGGGTTCCTTAAAGACCTCTGCCATTCGTTTGTTTGAATGGAGAATTGGTAGGTTCTTTTGAAGGATACCGCTTAGGTTCTTAAGGACGGGATGGTATGTGGTTACCAGAGGGACCCTACCGCTATTTTCTTTCTCTTTGTAGCGTAATAGGTTTTGCCTGTCCTGTCCCGCCATCTCATCAATAGCTGTTTGTACGTTGCGAGCATTGTAGCCTCTTTTGCATAGGTGGGACTTAAGAAGACCACTTTGCTCCTGATATAAGCCAGGGGACGAACAAATGCGTCGAATTCTGGTGGCTAGACCCTTAGGCACTCCCTTAAAAGTGTGTGGGGGATGACAGCTAGTGGGCATAAGATATAGGTGGGAATCTGTGGGTTTGGTGTGGAGACTGAATTCGATTTCACCATCAATCAGGGTAGATGTGGTATCTAGAAATACGTTTTTCGAATTAGATACGTCTACTGTAAATTTGATCGACTGATGAAAGGTGTTGGCAAACGTAATGAATGCCTCGAGGCTCTCGCGACATTCCACCCACTTCATCTCTATATCGTCAATGAAACGCAACCAGCTATGGGGCCTAAATGGTGCTTGAAGTAACAAGTTGCGTTCCAGTCTGCCCATGAAGACATTGGCATAAGACGGTGCCATTTTCGTACCCATAGCAGTGCCATTAACCTGCAGGTAATGTTCTCCATTAAACATGAAGTTGTTGAACTTGAGAACGTGTTCAAGGAGCTTGGCAAGGGACTCGGTAGAAGGAATTTGTATGGACCTACTATCCCAGACTTCTTTACAGGCTTCGATACCCTCATCGTGCGGAATATTGGTGTACAAAGATGTGACGTCCATAGTCACGAGGAGGGTATGATCTGGGAGGCCAGTAGAGGGCGTCTTGTTAATGTAGTCCGTGGTGTCCTTGAGATAGGATGGCAAATTCTCTACGTGTGGACGGAGATGTAAATCAATGAATTCAGAAATTTTCTCCGTGGGGTGTCCAATTGCGCTGACTATGGGACGACCTGGCATGCCTTCTTTGTGTATTTTAGGAAGCAGATAGAATTGTCCTGGTCTACAGTCAATAGGATTTAAGGTCTCGTAGACGTTGATACCAATCTCATTTTTCTCAAACATATCGTCAAGAGTTTTGGTAATGGCGGTGGAGAATTCTTTAGTAGGGTCAGAGTCCAGTTTCTTATAGAAACGTTCGTCTGAGAGTTGTCTTTGGGCCTCCGCCATGTAAGTCTCTTTATCCAGTACGACAACTGTAGAGCCTTTGTCTGCTTTCTTGATTACAATGTCATCCCGATTTTTTAATGATTGTAAGGCAGATCTCTCTTCCTTACTCAAATTGTCGGGAGTCTTGTCTGGCACTGAAAGGAGCTTCTCTATGTCTGACTCAACGGCGTCAATATACGACTCAAGCGCGCCACACTTGCCCGGTGCAGGTTCCCAGTCACTCTTGGGCCTATAGAGTTTGTGTTCCTCTAGATCGTGTAAATCTGGCTTGGAAGAGTCGTATGAATTTACTTCGGAGTCTTTTCTAGAGAAGTGCTCCTTCAAACGAAGTCTCCGGAAGAATGCTCGGGTGTCCTCTCTGACTTGTTTTTCGTCGACCTCATGTGGCGTGGGGCAGAAATTCAGCCCCTTGGAAAGAAGTGAGGTCTCCGATTCGGAGAGAGGAGCACTAGATTTATTGAGCACTGGGCAGACGTCAGGAGTTTGTATGGGTCCGTCCCTCGCTATTGTCTTAGTGCGCTTGAAGCGTCTCGAGCGAGGTTTACGTGTTATGTTAACTCTGACTTCTGACCAGTTGTTCCTAGACTGTGGAACACTGTCGCGGAGAAATTTCTTTCTTTGAGTCTTGTTGACTTTATTTGTTAGGGCCATATTATAGGTGTCTATAATATTATGGGCTTCATCAAGATCGGCCTTGGACATGATATCGTTGAGGGATGATTCTAAGGACTTGATCTCACTCTTCAATTGTCCTAACTTGTGGATATCCCAAGAAAGACAGAGTGACATCAATTGTTTAGAACATCTCCTTGTAATAACGTCCCAGCGCTCCTGAAAGCGTTTGGAGATTGGCCCTATGTTAGGTGTAACATTTATCTACCCTGATTGATGGTGAAATCGAATTCAGTCTCCACACCAAACCCACAGATTCCCACCTATATCTTATGCCCACTAGCTGTCATCCCCCACACACTTTTAAGGGAGTGCCTAAGGGTCTAGCCACCAGAATTCGACGCATTTGTTCGTCCCCTGGCTTATATCAGGAGCAAAGTGGTCTTCTTAAGTCCCACCTATGCAAAAGAGGCTACAATGCTCGCAACGTACAAACAGCTATTGATGAGATGGCGGGACAGGACAGGCAAAACCTATTACGCTACAAAGAGAAAGAAAATAGGGTCCCTCTGGTAACCACATACCATCCCGTCCTTAAGAACCTAAGCGGTATCCTTCAAAAGAACCTACCAATTCTCCATTCAAACAAACGAATGGCAGAGGTCTTTAAGGAACCCCCATTGGCTGCATACAGACGCCCTAGGAACCTAAAGGACATGGTAGTAAGAACCAGACTGGACAACCCATTACCTAACGGGGGCTTTAAGACTTGCTCTGACAGAAGATGTCTTCTTTGTAAGCACAGCACTGACACAGACAGTTTTAACAGCCCTGTTACAGGCCGCAGCTACAAAATACTAGGAAGTTTGTCCTGTCATACTGACAACTGCATTTATCTCATCAGTTGCAAAGTTTGCTCCAAACAGTATATTGGTGAAACAGGAGATCTCCGCAGGAGAGTCAATAACCACCGTTCGACCATTAGGACCAAAAAACTCAATGAACCCGTTGGGGAACATTTCAACCTTGAGGGTCACAAATGGGAGGACATGACAGTAGTGGTGATTGATCATAACCCAAGATGGACAGACGCTCAGAGAAAAAGCAAAGAAAAGTTCTGGATGCACAGATTGAAGTCATTCCGCCCCAATGGTATTAACAAACTGAATGACTTCACCAGAATGAACGTAAACTAGACCCGATTCCTGTTCTCTCAATTTAGTGTAAACTCCACAGTTGATTTGCGTCACCAACTCTCGAACAACCCACATAACTATGTATTGCTTACGCCTTTGTTAATTAATTATTAATTATTTTTTACCGATAATCAGTCCTAAAACATTTCAAATTAAAATTTATAATAGATCATAATTCATATGTTAAAATGCCCCTTCTATATTATTTTTCTTATATTATTTTTCTTTTATTTTTCTTTGGTTATTCTTTATCAAGTATAGTTACGCCATTTTGAGAGAATGAAACAATGTACGATTTACTGATTGTCGTAATTAATTAGCATAATTAATTCGTTCAATTATGTAAATCGCACTTCACCCGAGTATACCCGATAGACCGGACGCATTTCATAGCGGTCCGGATTCTTTCTTTAATAGTGTTCTTAAAAATTTCCAAATCAACATGTAACTTAGTATGTAAATATATAGTGTTTAGTAGTTTAGTAGTAGTGCTAGTTGTTTTTTGTTTCGCTTTTTCCTTTGTTCTTATGACTTTTTAACTCTTTTCTTTGTCCTGAGGAAGGGACAGGGCGTCCCGAAAATTTGACAATTTTTATTGTTCGTGTCGTTGGTCATTTTTAGTGCTTTTTATAAATTTCCATCCGTGACCTTGTATCTACTTGATAGATCCGACATTTAGGATATACAGTGTTGTTGGTTTTTTAGTGCTTTTTATATATATATATATATATATATATATATATATATATATATATATATATATATATATATATATATATATATATATTTATATATATATATATATATATATATATATATACATAAGAAACATGCCATGTAGTGAACACTTTGATTCTTGTGGCAAAGGACAGTTCTTTTTTACAAAATAAAAGAGGAAAATAAACAATACGCCGTCGATATATCTAAATGTCGAGTTGAAGGCCACAGCAAGTGTTTTCTTCTTTTCACGCATAAGATTTTGCATAAATTCTGCTTCATATGAATATAAAAATAAGTCTGCTAATAACGGAGCGCAATTTGTACCCATGGGAATTCCAATAGATTGTTGGAATACCTGGTCTCCAAAAACCACATAGATATTGTCAATCAGAAACTCAAGCATCTTCTTGATGTCAACTTCAGAGTACTTATGTGTGCAATCAGAATCTGTTTTAACAAAATAATTTTTCAAATGACCAATGACGAGGTAAGTAAATTTACGAGTTCCATTTTTGTTGAAGAAGCAGCTGTCAATGATATCAAAAAGCCTTGATTTTAATTTGTCGTGGGGAATTGTTGTGTATAAAGTTGAAAAGTCGTAAGTTTTTAAGCTGTTGATTTTTGTAAAGACTTGTGATTTCAAATTGTCCAAAAGTTCTTTAGAATTTTTTAGTATCCACATCTGATTTACACCACTTCTTGAATATATAGTTGTGCAGTACTCTTGAAGTTTTTCCTTCACTACTGTCAATATTTTAGTGAGAAGTAACGAAAGAGGCTTGGTTGAACATATACTGGAACCTGCAATGTATCTTTGTTTGTAAGGATTCTTATGAAGTTTCGGAATCCAATATATATAAGGTAGCTCAAATTCATTTTGGCTCTGTGGAATATTAAAAGTATTCAAAACTGACAGGTGATTTTGAAGAATTTCTTCCTTAGAAAGAGAAGTATGAGTATAAGTAGGATTACCACTTGTAGAATTAAATCCAAGTTCTTCTAGAATGCAATTTATATAATGAGCCTTACAAACGAAGACAATGTTGTTACCTGCTTTGTCGGCAGGAACCAGTACGAACTGATCGTGTAATCTATCTAATTCTTTTTTCACTTCTGGTTTATTGAACACAGAAGGATAGATGGTTTTCATTTTGCCCCTCAATCTTTTAATACGTGACTTTAACATGGATCTGATACATTTAATCCATTCTGACAAGGTGTCAATGTCTTCTTTTTCATATCTGGCCCATCGTCTGGCGTAATTTTCAACAGAATCCATAATATTTATGAAATTCCGACGCCAGTTGAAGGATCGGGGTTCCCTATATTTAGGACCTTTTAAAATAAGTGATCTAAGGTCCTCATTGCGAACTATTTTTACGTCACCTGTAATAACGTGTCCAGCAGGACTATAGTTATAGGGCGAAGAAGAACATGAACACGAAGGGGGATTATTTTTCAGATAGTCGATATCCAGGCCATGTAAAGTGTTTTTGTAATTGAAAAGTTTGGAAGCAATGGTCGATGTATATTTGTAGGAAATACAAGGTGTAGTCTTTCACTTGAAATATGGTGGAATACAAGACTGGACCCTTTTGTGATTAAGAATATTACTTATATTAACCGCGTCAATTCCTTTATTGGCATATTGAAGTTTAAGGAAAAGACGGATTGTTTTAGCTGCATTTTCTTCCGTGAAACGTGCGGATTTAAAAAGCCTATGATATGCAATATCCATAATCACAGAATCGAGCCTATATTCAGGTGACGAGGAATCTAAAATTGGATGTTCCTTGGTCTTTTCAAGAAGACTATTTAAAAGTTTCAAAGGGACAGAGTAAAGTTTTGTTCGAATATGATGTAGACCTAACTGTTGATTTACATAAGGTAGTAATGAATCAAAAGAGACGTCGTGTATTGCAGGTTTATTGTACGAACGATGTCCATGACTACGCTTACGTCTCTGAGTATTGTTAAAAAGTCCCATCACATTTATATTATTACACTGCGGGGTTGAAAGATTTCCAACACTATCGACATTGTCATTACATCCATAGGGAAAGGCTGTCCCTAGTTTCCTAATCCAAACTTCTTCACGTTGTCTACGGAAAGGTGTACTTAACGACGGACTATTTGTGTGGTGATAAATCTTTTCCAGAATTCTAACTTTCATTGATAAAATAGAATGATCAGGTGAATTAAAATGCTTATATAAAAGCTGCTGACCACCATGATTTATTTGAAATCGATGACCTGATATTCTTTTGTTAAGCGATCCCTTGGTTTCACCGACATAAATAAGTCCACACAGATTACATTCTATTCCATAGACAACATTAGAAGATTTGCAGTTCAGATTTTCCCAAGTTTTGGTATAGAAGCTCTGTCCAGTAAGATTACTGGTGAAAGAAGTGTCAGTTATCAAAATGTCACAGGTTTTACAGTTTCGCACAGAACATTTGGAAATCGAAGACATAAAGAAAGATAACTCTAGTTTTGTTTCGACAAAATTATATTTATAAACTTTTTGATTGAAAAATAACTAAATGTTCTTTTCTTTGGTTTTAGATATATGATATAAACAACATCACACCACTGTTTTGATCTCGTCCCTGGTATCAGCCCTCGGATGGTCTCGGCCCGCGCCCTCCGGGCTTGGGCCGATACCAACCGCTCGGGCCGATACCAGGGCCGAGATCAAAACAGCAGTGTGATATTCTATATATAATACATTTCGAAAAAAATAGATAAAAATAAACTTAATAAAAAATTATCTCAATAATTCTTCTTCTTATCTTTTTTACGTGAACTTTGAAAAAATAAGTAATGAAATAAATTATTCATTTTATCATTACCTGACTAAAATGGCGTCTGTCTTGTCCGCAAATAAGGTTTGTTTTTTATGTGCAGCAATTGCATGATCACTTTCGTATGATATCTAACTTTCAATCTTCTTGTTCTGTGTAATGTTGGGATTTAAATCGCCAATCCTTTTGTGACAGTGCCTAAAATTCAATACATTCTCTCTTTTATTGTTTTTTGAAATCATTGTCAACAGATTTTATAAAATTAGGTAGGGTAGTACAATTTCAAATTTCAAATCATAGCCGCCGCCACCCCCCCACCCCCCACCCTGAGTTAGAATAAGAATAGAATAAACAATTAAAAACTCTTAATTCTAATGAAGAAAAGAAGCAGAGTAATGAAATATGAAAATATCCCAAAGAATGGCACATCGATTTTTTAATTAATTTTACTTAAATCGTGTTGATTTAAGATTTTTTAAAAATTGGTTTCGTTAGGGTTATGGAACTAAAATCAATGTCAAATACTAATAAAGAAAGTAAGTTTAAGAAAAAAAAACATTTCTCCATAACATCAAGGCGCACTCCTTCATTAACATTTTTGATAAGCAAGTGTGCCTTTTCAAAAATTGTGCAATGTGTGGACCTAGGGTCATGTGTGGTAGGGACACTTCTGATTATTGCTGAATATTACTGATTTAGTTGATATGCATTTTTTGTTCCCGTACCCTGCCTATGGGTATTAAGGAGGCTTGGGGTCAATAAATTAACAACAAATTTACCACCAGGTATTAACTGTGCTCAACGGGTATCTTCCGGAAATAAATTTCCTCTGGTTCTGTCTCTCCACACGTACTAATTCTCCTGGTACTTTCCCACCTTTGTGGTATGCTACCTCTCTCCAAAACCAAGTTACTGCCTTATTCAGGTCTTACGTATGTTGGTAAGAATGAAACACTTAGCCCTCTATCCCCCGCAAATACCTGCCTTGTTTATGTCTTATCACAATGTTTCAGAACATACAGACAAGTTTTAACAATTTTAACTCTGTCACCAGAGAGATATCATGAGCTTTCTATAATAAGGCTTGTGGTTTTTAGTGCAGTCTCAGTACGTTAGCAATTTCACAACTTAAATTTTTTTTTTGTGAAATTAAACAAAACATGATGTCTAACGAAACTAAACGATAAAAATCAATTTCCGTACGATAAAAATAAATTTCTGTTTCTTTAACCCCCCCCCCCCCCCCTCAGAATTATACGCGTCCAGAAGATGATTTAGTATTTACAATGTTTACATCTGTACACAACTTTGCAATGCCTGACAGTTTTTTGTCATCTCTCAAGTGCAAAACTTCATTTATGCAGGTTTGGTTAATATCGGTCTTCTTGGTAGTAGACCTGTAACAGTAACTTTTACTGGTTCATTATCTGGGAAATGTTTGTCGGATATCCGAAATGATAAGAAGCAAGTCCCTTAGTTTGCATCCTTAGATACATCATTCATGTAAGTTTGCTGAAACATAGGGCATAAACCTGGTTTAGAAGAACCTGCTCCAAAAACTCCTACCTGTTCACTCATCCGTAAAATGTAGGTCAGTTACAGCACACGAAGCAATCCAGATTGTATACACCCTTAGTATCATCCATGTAAGCTTGGTCAACATGGGGCTTAAAGTTAGTTGAAATAAGACCTACACCAAAAAAAAAATGCACAAAACTGAAATGTTAAATTAACCTGCACCAAAAACTTTTTAGCATCCGAAGAAAGCCTGGTAGTATGCATCTATAAATGTATTATTCATGCAAGTTTTTCCATCATAAGGCTCACAGTTACTAAGAAATGAGATCTACACCCAAAAACTTTAACATGTTTACTCTTCCCAAAAATGTAGGTCAGATCCAGCATCCTAGGCAAGCCTGGTTGTATGCATACTTAGAATATCATCATTGCAAAAAAAGTTACCTGCTTGAAAAAACATAAATCTGGTCATTCCTTTGCTGATGTCGCAGCATCTGAAATCTTATTTAGTACAATGAAACACTTTAGAAGCGTCTTCCATGCATCCCTGATTAATGTTGGACATAGAAGTACATAAAAAGAAAACCTCCAAAAACCTTGACATGGGACGCCGACGGTATCACATATATGTAGGATCCCAAACTTGGTTGAGATAGCAACAATTTTACCACAGGGGTGGACTCCCTCTCCTTATTGCCAAAAAATGTGCATGTAGATGAGATAATGGTAATATAACAATAGAACTTTATGATAAACATGATGGCTTAAACTCCTCATCCTTATGTAGAAATATATCCTTACCATTTGTATCTGGGAATGATGTCTACAAGTTGATTCGATGCTCTACATAAGAACAATTTCTAATGACACTCAGGGCAAGCTATTGACAAACAAAAAGGGAAGCTATTGACAAACAAAAAGGGAAGCTATTGACAAATTGACGAAACAAAAATAACAGCAGTCTTGTTAAAAGTCATCGTAAAACTTACGTAATTTTTATGCTCTACACAATGACCCTTTATGCAAAATTTAATACAATCTTTCATTAAGGTCAGACGACACTTTAATTCCTAAAAAATAAATAATTTTTCCCAAGAAAATTGTAATTGAAGTATACATCCTTAAACAGGTTTCCTCACAAAAGATTGGGAACCTTACCAGGCATTTATTGGACCAGATACCAAAGGGTCATATTTCTTATATAACCCGTATGGGTAATCTCCTGAATTGCCTATATCACTATTTTTACTGTTCTTATACAGTTGTGTTCAAAAACATAATGAAAACAATGTAGAAATCAGAAGAGAATGACTAATATGAATAAGTTTTGATATCATACAAACAGATACAAAACATACATATTTGAGGAACGTGTTGTCTGACCTAAAGTAATGAGCTGGCTGATATTTTTATACTAATTGTTAGGCCATTATGTACACAATGAATTGTCAACATATTTTTTTCTCGTTTAATCATGACAAGAAACACATGGTGAGTGAGGCAGATAAAAGAGGTTACTTACTCCTCCATGCCACCTGATCCCATCTTTGATGTTTTAAGGGTTTGTTATTATTCTGCCAACGATTTTTATTGCTTCATTAGACATTTGAGTTAAATTACCATTTGTTTTTTTCTAAATTTTAATTTAATTTGTTTAAAAGTTGATTCTAAAATATTAATTGGTTACTAAGATCTCTTCATGTCTCTAAAAACAACAATTTTAAATTAAACGTTGATCTAGAACATAGGATTTACAAATATTTTATTTAATTATATCCTTTGTGCTTCTTTTTGATTCATCTATAAACACGATCAGAAAAAAAAGTTGCAGAAATTAAGATATCATTCATGCGTGTTTGTTAAGTTTATGACTACAATGCTTGCAAGTCAGACTAGATCCTAAAACTTTTGTTGTCACCTAAATTTTGCGCATCAGGAGCTAGCTGCCTCATTTATTTTCTATGCTTCTTTCAGACTTGATGGTGCATTATTCAGACTTTTTAAACATATGTTTAGTTTTAATTTAGCAAAGGGAAACAGTGTATCAAATCTATTTTACAAAATAAACGCAAAATATGAACAACCTTTACTAATTTCACCGCTTTATTATACCCCCCGCTTGAAAAGCGGGAGGGTATATAGTAATCGTTAATTCCGTCCGTCCGTCCGTCTGTACGTCCGTCTGTCCGTCCGTCTGTTACGCTTTGGGGTACCCATCTCTTATCCGCAACTCCTCTCATATCACTGAATGAAATTTCATGAAACTTTCGCAGAATCTTTATTACATATTGCCATTGTGCACCTCCTATTTTACTTTTTGATCCGACACATATTTTGGGTTTCCCGGCCACAGGAAAACATGGACTTTTTCACCAGTTATAACCATATGGGAGGCGGGGGGTATCATTTAGTGAGCTCATCGCTCACAGTACCTCTAGTTTATTTTTTTGTTTATTTTAAAAGTACAGAAAGTCTAGTTTTGTTGCACAATAGAATAAGCATGGAAACATTTGAGAAACATAGTCATCTGGACGGAATACTGAAACAAGAGGCCCAGGGGTCACATCGCTCACCTGAGCAATTGGCTAGGAAAAAGCACATATCAGATCAGAACTAAAAGTTTAGGGGGGGGCTTGAATTTTAACCCCAAAGGGTTCATGATTTGAACAAAATAGGATCTACACTACCTGAGGATGATTCCCTATAAATATCACTAAGCATGGCTTTGAAGTACTTGCAAAGAAGATTTGGTTTCCCTATATATTCATATGTAAAACTTTTATCGGCCATTTGGCCCCACCCTACCCCCGGGGGTCATGATTTGAACAAACTTGAATCTACAATACCTAGGGATGATTCCACAGGAGTTTCATCTTTCCTGGCCCAGTGGTTCTTGAGAAGAAGTTATTACCTATATATTCCTATGTAAAACTTCGATCTGCCATTTTGGCCCCACCCTACCCCCTGGGGTCATGATTTGAACAACTTGATTCTACACTACCTGAGGATGATTCCACATGAGTTTCATATTTCCTGGCCCAGTGGTTCTTGAGAAAAATATTTTAAAAGATTTTTCCTGTATATTCCTATGTAAAACTTTGATCAGCCATTTTGGCCCAACCCTACCCCCGGGGGTCATGATTTGGACAAACTTGAATCTACACTACCTGAGGATGATGCCACATGAGTTTCATCTTTCCTGGCCCAGTGGTTCTTGAGAAGAAGATTTTTAAAGATTTTTCCTATATATTCCTATGTAAAACTTTGACTGGCCATTTTGGCCCCATCCTAGCCCCGGGGGTCATGATTTGAACAAACTTGAATCTACACTACCTGAGGATGATTCCACATGAGTTTCATCTTTCCTGGCCCAGTGGTTCTTGAGAAGAAGATTTTTAAAGATTTTTCCTATATATTCCTATGTTAAACTTTGATCGGCCATTTTGGCCCCACCCTACCCCTGGGGGTCATGATTTGAACAAATTTGAATCTACACTACCTGAGGATGATTCCACATGAGTTTCATCTTTCCTGGCCCAGTGGTTCTTGAGAAGAAGATTTTTTTAAAATGCCATTAATTTTTCTCTAATTCATAATTATCACCCCTTGGAAATGGGCGTGGCCCTTTATTTGAACAAACTTCAACCCCCTTTACCTAAGGATACTTTGTAGCAAGTTTGGTTGAAATTGGCCCAGTGGTTCTTGAGAAGATGAAAATGTGAAAAGTTTACAACAACAACGACGACGACAACAACGACTACGACAGGTGAGCTAAAAAAAGCTTTAAAAAGCCAACTAAAAATAAAGAAAGATAACATTCACCCTGTAAAAAATTACAAATTCGGTTATCTCAATGTTTTATCATT
>NW_026933332.1:0-15000 GCF_032062105.1 Saccostrea cuccullata | reverse complement strand
TGGTTGTATTTCAATAGTGGTTATTACCTATGTTTGTTATTGAAATGCACTCTCAACAACTATTGATATAATTATTTCAATAGTGGTTGTATTTCAATAGTGGTTATTACCTATGCTTCTTATTGAAATGTACTCTCAACCACTATTGATATAGCTATTTCAATAGTGGTCATTATTTCAATAGTGGTTGTAACAATGGTAGAATACAGACCTCAATGAAGGATTTTTTGAAGGAGTACAGTTTCTCATCGTATAAGAACGTAATCAGTAGACTGGTGGAGGGCTGACTGAGGGACGTGTTCTGTAGATTGACTGTTAGTTTGAAGGTAGGACCAATTCCTTGGACCTGAAAGTAACATGTTCGTACAAATATAACCACATAAATGTTTAAGGAATGAAGCCGAATTATTTTAACTTTTGTTATTATATTACGATAAAACATAACTTGGGGCAGTTTACGCTTTATAAACCGCAAGTATTGTTACATCATATAATATAAGTTGAAATAAGCTTCATTCCTTATAATTTAATTTCAGTGTAGACAATGAGACAATTTTTCCTCCGAAAAAAAAAGGCTTAAAATTTGGCATATTTTAAAAGAAACATCAAGCAGAGTTACAGGATTTTGACGTTACTCATTGTGACGTATTGCAAGTTATATAAGGAATGAATTTAATAGCTACCCATTTTATACAGTATAAACTTGGTTGGGGCAGTTTATGCTTTATAAACCGCGAAGAGGTTTATAAAAAAGCGTAAACTATTCCAACCCAGTTAATACCGTATAAAATTGGTAGCTATTAAATTCATTGCTTATAACTTAATTTTCATTCATTTGATGTAAGAAAAAAAGATGATTGTTTTAAAGAAATGACTTAAATTTGTGCAAAATTTGAATGTAGCATCAGGCGGATTGATACATTTTTGACGTAAGTCATTGTGACGTAGGCAACCCATTTTATACAATATGAAGTAATTTTTTTATCCAATCAAATACAGCATTACAACCAGAATTAAATTATATTAAAATGGATTAGTGATTGACCCAATCAAATGATGTGTTACAACTAAAATTCAATTATTTGGAATTGAATTGATTTGTAATGTTATACATTTATTAGCCTCAGAATAATTCATTCTTCTTTCTATACATATTTGGATATGCCCCTGAGAATCTTATTTTTTGCTGCTCAGTAAGAATATTAATCTGTACACATTTTTTATATATGTAAAATGCTATGAGATGTGTACATGTAGAGATCACATGTACTGATATGCTACAGACCTGAGCATGGAGTTTGAGTGGCTCGGTGGGATCAGATGAGATCACTTGTACTATAACACAATACAAACCTGAGCATTGAGTTTGAGAGGCTCGGTGGGATCAGATGAGATGGGATTCATGCTGTTGTCTAAGGACTTGGCGTACTCCCTAAGTGTGTTCAGCCTCAGTAGATACAAGTCCCTCTGGAACGTCCTGTGCATGGCTGACAAAGATATAGTATAAAGATAACATTTTGAAGGCAGTAATACATATATTTGTACAATCCCAAAACAGTCCAGTCCAATACGAAAATTCGTAATATTACGAAGAAACGTAGGATTATGAAAAAGAGTAATATTACAAGTTATCGTAATATAAAACTTATATTACAATTTTTCGTAATGTAGTTAAATTACGAATACGCATAATATAGCAGATTGTAAGAGACTATATTTTTTGAGTTTTTGTAATCCAAGACAAATTCAAGGATTGCAAGAAATTGAGTCATGGGTAGCAAAGTATGACGTCATTAATATATCAGATTCCACATCTTTTGATAGCACGCGGTCAGTTTGGTCAGTTACACCTATCAGAAAGCATGGAAATTCAAGAAGAAAGTACCGCCAGCAATGGGTGAGTGGACAATTTCTTTTATTATTAAGGTCTTCCGTTTCCAACGGAAGACCTTCTACTGATTCTGATGATTAAGATTATTCTTATTATTCTTTTTTTTTCCTTTTCCTAGATGCCAACTTTGAGGCCTCATATTTCACTCATTTCTCAATGGATTTTGCTAAAATTTTCAGAGTTTATAGACGTTACTAAACTCTATCAGAATGCTATCTAAAATTTCAAAAAGTCACTTCCGGTTTGGAGTTATTTCCCTTTAAACGAAAATTTATAGGCTTTCGTTTCCAGACAAAGGCTCAGAGACGGCTAAAGCTGGAGCAGAAATTTTACTGATTTTAGATAATACAAGGATTGAAGTTGTGCATGGCAGTTTTTGTTTTTCGATTTCTCTATTCAAAATGGCGCTATATAGGGGTAAAAAATTAGAAAGCCAAAAAGAGCAAAAATTTACACATATTTTGCTTTTTATCTTCTAAACTAAAAAACATTTAGAACAAAATTTGTGCAGAATTACAAGATCTTTCAAATGATATCTCGAAAAAAGGGCTGACCCCTAAATTAAGGGATCTAGAGGGGCCAAAAGTTTTTTCCAGATATCTCAAAAAGTATTGAGAATTTGTAATATATCCAAGAAGCAAAGTTGTTCAAAACGTCAAGCTTAATCTATTGAAGTCGTCAAAATGCGTCCGGCGACGTCACTTCCGGTCAAACCGGAAGTAGTCAGAAAATGCATATTTTTGCCGTTCTAGACAAGTTTTTGGGTAACATATGTCACTGGAAGCATAAAACTTAATTTTCCGTCCATCGACATCACTTCCGGTCAAACCGGAAGTAGCCAAAAATAGTTTATTTTTTAAAGTTTTGATGCAAAATTGAAATTATAAAGTGACTGGAGACGACTAAGCTCATTGCTTTCTTTTGTTGACTCACTTCCGGTCAAACAGGACGGAAGACCTACTCGTTGCTTTGCAACGAGCTTTGCTCTAGTTCTTTTATAGGAATTTTCTCAAGGATAAGGCCAATTTTCCAGTAAATTTCAATATTCGCTTAAGCATGTCGCATTGGTCTATATCACCCAAAATCCCTATTTTTCTTGCTAAGTCTACCCTAAAAATCACACCCTCGTCTCATAATACAAGTGTTCGTGCAATTCTTATTGAAATACACAGAATTCAAATCTCAGTAGGAGTCGTACAAGTTATCGCCCGTGACATCTCGTAGTAAACGTCATACTTTGCTACCCGCCACTCAATTTCTTGCAATGCTTGAATTTGTCTTGGATTACGAAAACTCGTAATATAGTTTCTACAATCTGCTATATTAAGCGTATTCGTAATTTAACTACATTACGAAAAATTGTAATATAAGTTTTATATTACGATAACTTGTAATACTATGCTTTCTCGTAATCTTACGTTTTTTTCGTAATATTACATTGTACGAATTTTTGTATTGGACTGGACTGCAAAAGACAATTTTGTTATTTTTTATTGGTATTATTTAAACAATAAAATGCTTTCTTTATTTGTTGTTACTGGAATGAACGGAAGCAGCTGTTGCAGAAAAAATACATAACCCGCGTAAGCGGGTTATGTAATTTTTTTCTGCAATAGCTGCGACCATTCATTCTAGTAATAACAAAGAAAGAAAGACATTTTATTGTTTATATTTATATCTGTTTAAATTATCATTTTAAGTATCATTTTAAGTAGGATTAAAAATATTAATTATTGTGTTAATGATGCGAACGTCTTTGTATGTTTCATTGATGGAACGGCCACTGATCAAGAAATCTGTACAGGTGATATGCCTAATGTAGTTTATGCAAGGATGAACGCAATGGGTTTTCTGAAGAAATAAAGAAGAAAATATTCAGTGAATGTAAATATATCAAACTCAACCCCCATCTGGGCCATGATCTAAAGAAATTCGAATTTTTCACTATAAATGGAAATTTTAAAATAAAATAACATTACTAACTGTATGGTCATCTTGTTTTTCAAAAGCAGATATTTGATTTTTCGAAAATTAAAAGCAAGTCCTTTCCTGTGATTCCTTTGTAGATGCAACCATGATTTCGAAACTTTATTTTGTGCTACATGAGGAAGGTTTCACTATGAGTGCTGTCTTATTATGCCCCAGAAGTGGAGAATTTGTGGTCCGAAGAGTTTTTGTTCTGTCCATCTGTCTGTTTATCTATTTGTGTTTGTCTTCAAATACTTTAAAGCAATATTAGCTGCATTTTTGAAAATTTTATTCACCTTTATACACGTATTTAAATGTGTTATTTTGATAAATATTTATGTAATTTAAACATTTATGGTTAATTATACTAAAATTAAGAACTAAGCTGTTTCAGAAGAAATGCTTTTGTACAATCAATTACATAGGATTATTTAAAAAAAATGTTTACAGGACAACAATAATTCAATTTTGCTTCAAACATAGCTCATAAATAGTTCTTCCATTGCAAATATGAGCAACAACAGTTTATAAACTTAACATTCTTTTTCTCTGTCCCTGAAATAGTTAATTACAATCTTGCAAGTTGCAACAAAAATTTCTGACATCTAAATTGCAGCTCATATTGCTTTAACTAAGCTTGTCTGTAACTTTTGACTGGGCATGGCTTTCATACAGACCTTGTATTCCATGTGACAAGGCCTTTTTTTGGTACCACCAAATATTATTTCTTGACCTTGGAGTTTGGTACTCTTTTACAAAAAATACCAAACTTTAACCAGTAAACTTTGGTCATAACTTTTGAACTGTTGGTGGTTAGACTTTCATACTTCATAAGTGTATTCATGGTGACAAGACCATTCAGTTGGTACATGTATAACTATTTTTGACCTTTCCACCTTGGCAAAAAAATTAACCTTGTCAGCAACTTTTGAACAGTTATATCTATAAGGACTCTCATATTTCACAGGAATATTCCTTGGGAAAGGACCTTCTAATAAATTTTCATGAATCAATTCAGTACGTGAATTATATGTGCAAGGCAGCTGGCTACTTTAGAAGAGTTAAAATAAATTATAGAGAGGGTTTACTCTTAATTATTAATTTTTAATTAAACAAGATGTGTTTGTGAAACACTATACGCCCGGCAGCAACAAAGTTCGAAAAAAAGCATAAAGGTTAAAGTCAAGGTCACAAGGTCAATATCCTTGGTGCCATTTGAAAGCACTTAATTAGTGGAGTATGCATAATAAATATGACGTCTCCTTCTTCTATGATTCAAAAGTAATTTCAAAAGTTTGAAAAAGCTATTTTTAGCATATAGATCACAGTCAAGGTCAACAAAGTCATTTACCTTGGTTTCATTTAAAATAACTCAATTAGTGGAGTATGCATTCAAACATGAAGTCTCTATTGCTTATGGTTCAAAAGTAATTGCAAAAGTTAGAAAAGGGTATTTTTAGCACATATCACACAGTCAAGGTCACAAGGCCATTGACCTTAATTGTTGTCATTTGAAACAGCTTGTGAGCATGCATAAGTAATATGAAGTCTCTATCTCTCATGGTTCAAAAGTTATGGCAAAGGTTAACATTGACAACAGACAAATATACACACTGGATCCATCAATTCGGTCACATAAAAATATATGTACTTATGAAAGTTATCTTAATACTACAGTAGTAGTAACAATGAATAAGAATTCAGCCAAGTAAGAAATCAGCTGTCATCAGGAGTGCTAATTTAAATCTTCAGTACACATAGACCAGGAAGTAAAATATAACACAAGTAAGTGGGTCATGTGATACCCATACAGAGATTGTACAAGTATTTTGCCGACAAGACAGACGCCATTAAATTTTGCGGGTAACACATAAGTGGGTCATATGATTACCTGGCATACAGAGATTGTACAATTTGGCTGACAAGACAGTCCCTACAGGTAACATTCATGCATGAATTCATCAAGTCCAGTACAATCACTAGATTTAGCTACGTAGGTAGAATTACCTACGTAGCTTTATTTACCTACTTCAGGTAGCTTTATTTAGCTATTTCAAGGTAAGTTTTCAAAAGTTTTCTTTTTATTAAAGAGACAAAAAGTCGCAATTAAATGACTTTTGAAATTTATACTAGGGAGGCTTAAAAAAACAATCCAAAGCAGAGATACTTTATACATTGCTGCGTTTGGACAATTTAGAGCAAAACATATAATTCCATTGTTTGGTTAACTGTCCTATCTATTGGGCCCGGTGAGGCATGACTGAGTATGAATACTTCACATTGTGCTGAATAATTACCGACCTATTATCGTGTTAACCGGAACTGGACTTCTTTGTCATTTCATTCAAAGAGTAACTGTTCAAAACTTTCAGAACTTTGATTGCAATTGCGCAGAAAAAGACATTTTTCCAAGAGGGATTTTTTCATGAGTTGTTTTCAGATGAGTTCAAAGTTGAAAATGATCACTGCATCAAAATGATATTTTCTGCACACCCTGAGAAAAATGCTTTTTAATAGAAATAAATCAATTTGGTAGCTAAATAAAGCTACCTCAGGTAGGTAAATAAAGCTATGTAGGTAAATCAAGCTACGTAGCTAAATCTAGTGATTGTACCAGACCTGTTTATTTGATAATTTTTGCTTATAACCCTCAGATAATTTATAATAAAAAAAAAACAAGGGCAAAATTTGCTCTTACATTATTTTGATTGTACATTGAAACTTCATGTACTAGTCTACAAATTATATTTATGTAAATTCTATTTAAAGACTCTACATACCCATAAACAAGGATTATTTAAAGCTTAAAAAATCGACTTGTCCACAGGGTACTTGTGTTTCAGTACTTTAGGATGCATGGATTATTCTTATTATGAAAATAACATATCTGAGAAAAAAAATGCCAGATAGGCCTTGAAAAAATCTTTGAGATGATGTGAAGAGTATGCTATGGAGCATATCATGTGACTGTCTCCACTGTGGGTAGAACAGAGGCAATAGCATATATATATATATTGTATAAATGTAATATAAAAAGAGAAGTTTATTTTTCAGAACAAGAAACACTAAAACCTGATTTGGTTTCTTTTATGGAGATTATTAGATTAGTTTGGCAACTTTTTGATCACCCTTCACACATTCGCAGCAGGAGATTTCTGTTTTAGAGGTGTTACACCTTTTTCTTCATGTCAGACATACAAACAAAAAGATTGATTGAATTTCTATCTTGTTTAACGTCCCTCTGAAGAATTTTTCACCCATATGGAAAGGCCACCACTTGCCGATGGAGAGCTACAAATTTTGTCCTAAACTCAGCACTCATACAGGGCCATTGAGCAGTGAGGTATCTTTTTTGTGCCATCGCCCAAGAATGTTGCCGGACCTAGGTTTATAGGTCTGATCCAAAGGAACAGTCTCCAAGTCCCACAGTGGGATCCTTGATGCAAGTATCAACTCCTTACTTCGCGACTCTAGAGCAGATGCTCTAGCCAATGCGCCACGCGGGCGACTTTGATGATATCAACTAGTTCTTAATTTTTTTTCTCTTACATTAAATAAAATATTGTATTCAAGTTTTAAAATTTTTTAAAGTTATAGATTTAAAACCATAAATTAACAAGAAATATATTGTTTACCTAATAAGACTGTCTATCTAAGCATCTGTGAAAAGGTGAATAATTCTATTATTTTTAACTTTGAAAAATATAAATTTGAGTTAATTCCCTATTCAATGATCAATGCAGCAGATTTTGACTTGATGCAGCAGTGTCTAAGAAATTATTAATTACTGTTAATTTTTTTGGCCTTGTTTATTTTATTGAAGTAATATAAGAATGTTTTAGCAAATGCCATTTTTCATGCTAGGTTTATTAAACCATGGACCCCCGTACCAGTGCCCAGGACGTGATGCGATGTGACCTGTGTGAGACTGCCGTGGTACAGATGCACTGTGATACATGTCTTGTCAACCTGTGTAAGGCCTGCGTGGGAGAACACATCTCAACAGATGAATCCAAGGACCACAAAGTTGTCAAATTTCAGGCCAGGAAATCCACCCCCCTCTACCCTTCATGTATTTTGCATAACAATCGATGTATATTGTACTGTAAACAATGTGAACTTTCTGTTTGTTCAGAGTGCCTTACTTCTGATCAACATCTAGGTCATAAGTTTTTTGACATCTTAAATGTTGTAAATGAAAAAAAGGATAAAATTATCAAAGAACAAAATGAATTACGTGAGACAATTTATCCAACCTACCAGAACGTTGTCTCTGATGTACAAAACAGAATAAGTCAGTTAGAAAAGAAATATGGAGATCTCTCAACAGCCATAACAAAACATGGAGAGGCCTGGCACTGAGAAATTGACAAACTTGTCAAGAAACTTCAAACTGAAGTTGATGAGATGAAAAACACACAGTTACAAACTCTACAGAAACATCTGGATGAAATAAAAAAGACAATGTCTTGCATCAAGGAAGAAATTGATACATCCTATACTGTTGTAGAGTCTAATGAAGTTTCAAAGCTTTTAAATTTAAAATCTGTTAATATTACAAGATATAAAAATCTACCTGAAAAAAATCTTCCATCTTTACCAAAATTTACACATGGTAGAATCCAAGGAGGAGAGATTAGTAAACTGTTTGGAGCCTTATCACCAAGTTCTGTAACATTAGAACATGGCTACAGCATGAAGACAACACAGAAATCACCAGAAGCTGGATCCTCTCCTCCAGTCAAACAGCTGCTTGATGAACCAGAGACTGTCACCACCATAGACACTGGGTATGGTAACCTTTACAATGTGGCCTGTCTGAGTGATGAAGAAATCTGGACAAATGGAAATGGCATCACCATGAAACTCTACAGCATCAATCAGGGATCACTACTCAAGTCAATCACAGCCAAGTCAGGGAAACAGCCATGTGACATAGCAGTGACAAAAAGTGGAGATCTAGTTTATATTGATTATGGTGATAGAACTGTGAACATTGTGAAGAATGAGAAGATAGAGGAGGTGATCAGACTACAGAACTGGGAACCTCTTGGTGTCTGTAGTACCTCCTCTGGTGACCTCCTGGTTATCATGGAAAGTGATGATTACAAACAAACAAAAGTTGTCCTTTACTATGGCTCCACAGAGAAACAAACCATTCAGTTTAATGATAAAGGTAATCCTCTCTATTCATCTGGTAGTTCTAACAGATACATTACAGAGAACAGGAACCTGGATATCTGTGTGTCTGATTGGAGAGCTAATGCAGTAGTGGTGGTCAATCAGGCTGGGAAACTGAGATTTAAGTACACTGGACATACTCCTGCTCCAAAGAAGAAATCATTCAATCCACTAGGAATCACCACAGACAGTCAGAGTCACATCCTTACAGCTGATGTTAACAATGTCTGTGTCCACATCATAGACCAGGATGGACAATTCCTCCATAACATAGACTGTGGACTGAGTTATCCCTGTGGACTGTGTATAGATACAAATGACAATCTGTTTGTTGCTGAATGTCAGAAAGGGCAAGTGAAAAAAATAAAATTCCTGCAGTGAAAAAGTTATTACAGACTTGGATCTCCCTGTAGACAAAAAATTTCATAGAGAGACTATACTTTCAATTAGATCATGAAAATCTTTAAAACATACATGCGTCTTTATTTTTATAGGTTTACTGGTATACACATTAAATAATTAACAATGTGGACAAGAGAAAAAGTTTAAAATGTAAAAATGAATGAAAAATCCTATATTTTCTGTACATAAAAGAAATAAAAGATTAAAAAAGTTTTATGGTGGACAATAGAGTTTCATCTCACAGTTACAGGCCCGTAAGAAGCAATTTCAGATTGGGGGGACTATGCACTACCAAAAATCCCTTGACCAGCCAAAACTAGAAATATGTCCACAGGACATGAATGCCTGTCTAGTTTATAGTAGTAATGCAACATGAAAATTTGTATTTGTGTATGAAGTCTGATGACAATATCTAACAGAGTCTTTAAATTGAAATAAAAATTAATGGATATAAATATTATATTCTCACCAAATAATGTATCACTATGAATGCATATTTAGATTAAAATATCTTAAATGATTTCTTTAAAACTACTGATAAGCAAAGTACAAATTAAAAAAAAGGGAGGCAAAGTTCAAAGGAAAGCCCATGGTCAAAAGTGTTTGATACAATTGAATAGCTCCCACTAATACCTATCAGCATATTATGTTTGATAAAAATGTCCTTAATGGTTTATTAAATGAAACTAAGCTAAATACTTATCAAAGGAAAAGGAGGTCAAAGGAAAGGTCAGCATAAAAAAATGTTGATGCAGTAGAAAAGTTTGCATTAGTATGTATCAACATATGAAGTTTGATTATGCTATCTTTAAGGTAGTCCGATCCTCAGGTTTATAATATTAGCAGTTAAGTAATTAAATACACTCATAAAAGTATCTCTGAATCCACAAGATTATGTAATTTTATCCACAGTATTTCTTTAAAGTAAAAGAACAAAGTTAATCATATTAAAGAGGGAAAATTGTCAAATCTCCAATATTTTTGCAGAAAAAGCAAATTGGAATATCGGCAATGCATTTTCTAGTTGAAAATTGATCAACAAATATATTTTAGGCTAAAAAACAATAGATATTCAGGCATTTAGAGAAATTGTCATGAAATTTATACTTATTTGGTATTTTTTGTCTTCTTTTTCCGTCATGTATTCTATAATACATAGTGTAAAAGGTTTTTGCTGTCATTGCAAGACACCATAAATCACTTCTCATTTCATATCCTGCTAACAAGCATTGGTATCTAAGGCTGGATTCAAGAAAATCTTATTTCTTTAAAACTGTATTAATTTTTTCTCCTTTTATAGGGAACAAATGTCAACTTTTATAATACCTTCTCTAAGACTTCCAAAGACCTTGAATCTTATAAAGATGAATAAAATGAAAATTGTTGCATGAAAAAATTTCATTCTCAAGCTTCATTTTTATGCATTTTAATTTAAATGTTAATTTTTGGAGTTATCCTTCCTGGCTGAGGATCGGATATCCTTAATGGTATCTTTAAAACTATAAAGCTTATCATAATTTAAGTAAAGTGACGTAAACCTCAAAGGAAAGGTTAACATCAAAAATATTGATGCATTTGAATAACTTACATCACCATATATCTACATATGAAGTTTGATTATACTATCTTGCATTGTACATGTATCTTTAAAGCTGAGCTGAACACTAACTTAAGAAAAGTGAGGTCACGGTCAAAGGAAAGGTCAAGGTAAAAAAAAATGTTGATTCGGTTGCATAGCTCTCAGCAATATCTCTCAGCATATGAAATTTGATAAAAAATAACTTGAATAGTTTCTTTGAAACTTAGCTTTGAACTGAGCTATACGCAAAGTGTGACCAAAGGACAGACGGAGGGACAGAAGTACGGAAGGATGGAAAGATGGAAAGACAGAAGATGGACATGACGAACACTATATGCCCCTGCCATATTGGTGGCGAAGCATAAAGTTCATCAGACGTTTTTATTAAGGGGGCACAAGCATATAGTTGCTAAGTTTTCTAGCCTCAGTGCCCCCCTTCTATTCCAACATGTGATCCTAAAAAAACAAATGCTTTTAATTTGTAGACATGGAAGACCAAGGTAGAATTCGAAATCCTTGAGGTTGATTAAACCAATGTAATAGGGGATAATTCAGAAAAACTCATTTAGTACAAACACAAATATTGCAAATTCACAGATAAAATGAAGTTACCTGGGATCCCCAGCCCCCTGGACCTATAAAAATTTAAAAACTTCCTTAGGCTCAGAAAAAATATGTTTGTTTCCGCTTTCCCAACCGACCCTAATTTATAGTGCCAACCCTAAAATTATTTTTTAATGCTTTTGTCCCATGAAGTGCAAAATTTCACCCATGGAATTATAGTCTCCAACTTTGCAAGCTTTTCAAGACAGAAAGAAGTTTGAGTCAACTTTCTATAATAAGTTTAAGTCACAGAAATGCTTGAAAACACCATTTCTTTTGTCATTTATGTTACTTCTATACCCATTTTGATTAAAGAAGCAAAAAAAAAAAAATTGCCTACCTACCTACCCTATATTTTTTCAGCCTGAAAGCGGACACAAACATATTTTTTTCTAGGCCTTACATGGATACAACAAATTACAGATATAGCAGAGTAATTTCATATGTCCCAGTGACTTTGTTATAACCAAGTTTTACTGCCCTGCTTTCACAACATATCATTTGTAAAATTATATTGTTTCAGACGAAAGATAAGTGAAAGAGGCTTTATGTGTTTTCAGTGCACAAAGACTTCCTGTATTTAGCAATCGCAATAAAAATGTTTGCACAAATGTTCAACACTGTGTATGTCAATCTCCAAATGCTGGTATCCAAAGAAAGTTCACAAAAAAAAAAAAAAAAATGAAAAAATACACAAATGCAATAAGAAACCTCTATCGCCAAAGTTATGGCCAAAGCAAGGGTAAATGTATTTTTTAATATGTCAAACTCTAAGGTCAAGAGGTCATAAAATGTTGGTACACAAAGAAATGGTCTTGTCTTGAAGAAATGAAAAACCTAGCACAAACTGTTCAAAAGTTTAGTCAAGGCTTTAAAAATTTTATAACAGTAGATCAAATTCCAATGGTCATTAAAGTCATGAAATCAAAAATGTTGGTACCAAAAAAGTCTTGTCATGAGGAATAATCATGTACAATATAGTAGCCTTTTTTCTGAGAGATACGTACTGACAGCTAGTGTTGTAAAATCGGATAAATTTTACTATCAATTATCAAATTGAATCGAAAGAACACAATCGATTATATAATCGAAAATTTGAACGATTAAAAAAGGTTAAATTTATTCATTCAGCCAAGTAGAATTCCATGACATTTGACCGCGAACTTCAACTTATCTTTATTAGCATAGGACTTTTTACACAATTTACAAATAACCAAGTCCATCTGCAAATTATTTTTGCATGGAGGCCCATCGCCCTTTTTCCGAAAGCCAAAAAACTCCAAACTTTAGATCGTGTTGCACTTGACTAGGATATGGATATAATTTGGCGTCAACCTCTTCACAACGCATGTTCGCCATTTTGTTTACCGCCGATTAGAGTGACGTCCCTTTGGTGAATATAAAAGTTAAACCTGATCGGCTTGAAAAATTAATATAGTGATCTATCGATGATAATATTTACAATCGATTGTCGCCGATCTGGGCCTTTAAACGACGATTTTTCGATAGTCGGCGACCATCGTAAAAACACTACTGACAGCACTCTCTCTCTCCCTCATGGTCTTTTATTCTGAGTGATACATACTGACAGCGCTTTCTCTCTCCCTCATGGTCTGATCCACAAACAGTTTGGTTTTCTTCGGGACGTTGAGGCGAGAGTTCTGAGCGGCGGGGGGACCCCCAGACAAATCCTTCTCCTCAAACGTGGCATTCCTCTTCAGAATCTTAATCATCAGCCCTCCACCTAGAGGAAGAAAAGTAGTCTTACAAAGAAGTCCAAACTTAATTTTATTATCAGAAAAAAATGAATGTTATGTTTTTTCAACATGCCATGGAGCATTTAAGAAGCTAGCCTGAGGAGTGAAATCTCATCAAGAGAAAAATTAATACTAAATCAAAATATTTAATGGTGTACCTCTTGACTCAGTCCTATTGTATTTATTGTAGTGGACATTTTAGTAAATATATTTTTAATCTAAAGTAATTTTCAAAAAAGCAGGGTGAGCTTTTTTTTTCAAGAGTGAACTTTTTACAGCGTTGCCAAAGGAGCTTGCAGTGCAAATGGTTTTTTTGCCCCACTCATTACACCTGCTAATACAAACACAGCTATAATACTTAAAAGATAAGTACCTTTCAAGGTCATTATGAGAGTTCCTTCCTCCCGGCCAAACTGTCCGAACTTGAGCCCGGTGACGACGTCGTCCGTCTTGATGACGTTGACAAGGTACTTCTCCTTATAGATGTGGACCTGACAGTTATTGAGGGCCACTATCACCGCCTTAAAGCCCTTACTCTTGTAGTCTATCACCTCCATAGTCGTCATACTCCCCGGTAGCTTTACTGTCCACAACTTCTTACCCTAAATAATGGAATTTTATGACATTCTATAGAAGAGATAAACAATTTTCTTGCTGAAGTTTATATTTTCATTTATACATGTATCTCAAAACTTTGAAAACTCTCTAAGTTATATTTCTAAGCTTGATTATTGAAAATCATGAAAATTGCTTTTTGTATTTGAACTTTGGATATGCCTTATGAGTTAAGGCATGAATTTTTTTTCCGGAGATTACAAAGTTTGTTGTTTCCGGTTTTCTCCATAATGTTTATATAGCGAATGTTTATTTCCGGTAACGGGAAAATCGGCATGGGCTGAAACAGTAAACCTAAAAGGTATGTGAATATACAGGCTCCATTTATCATAAATCTAAAAGCTTTTTTTTTGGTCTTAGATTTTTCACTGAGGAGCATTTTGCCGTGTCCTTTTTTTTTCTTTGTACAGACATCTTTGCTTGCTTTTGTTTGCAAAACCATTTGCCTCTTTTGTTTGTATTTAAGGTGGGGGTGAAAGTATGAACGAGTATGTAAGGGAGGGTGTGTGTGTGAGTTTAAAATCCTTTGTATATATACCACTATGTAGCAAGCAATTTATATGGAATTTTGTTTATATACAATGGAAATGTAAATTAAAAAAAAAAAAAAAGCTTGATTTTTGAAGTCCTAATCTCTTAGCTTATTCTGTTTAAAAGTATTTAACCTGGAATTATCTCGAATCCACAGCTATCTCGAAGATTTTCCTCTGTCCCACTGAGTTTGAGATAATGAGCTTTGTCTGTAATTTTTCTTACCTTAGATGTGTAGCAGTGTAGAGATTCATCCATTGTTCCCACGTAAATTGTTTTATTGATCCTCTCCAGTCCTACAGGCTGAGAATTCAACTCAATACAGTTCTTTGTCGGGTCTGTTGTCCCCCTGAAAATTAAATTTTGAGTTTGAGGCAAGCTTAATTTGACATAACTAGATAAACTTTGTACATCTATTTGATTTATAAAAATTTAATTGTGATACACTGACCTTTTCAATGTGTATATACATC